>NW_023493685.1:342500-631356 GCF_013265735.2 Oncorhynchus mykiss
CAGCCACAAGTCTTGGTTAATCCCTCAAGCGAGCTCCAAGGCAGGAAACTGTATACTGAGCTAATCAGAGCTCTCTCTCCCTCTTTCTACCTCTTTCTCCTTCTCACTCATTTTACTCTCTCTCTCTCTCTCTCCCTCTCTCTCACACTCTTTCTCTCTCTCACGCTCTCTCACACAAACACACACACGCTACACATGTACACACACTCTATACACATGTACACACACACACACACACACACACACACACACACACACACACACACACAAACACTTTGACATTCTGAACCCCTTTCACCACAGTGTTTTGGATTAGTAGAGCAGGCGTTTCCCAAACGCTGTGTAGCTTATGTGATGACATAACTGTCATACAGAGTAATACCCAGCCTTACTGTCAGGGTGCTCTGTACCTGATTCCCTCCCTCTGTACAATAGAGACTCCTGTGAAGGTAAATAAAACTAGATGAAAGACTCCTGTGTGGACTTGTCCCTTTCAAAGACTTTGAAAAGCTCTTTAGAGCCAATGTGATAAAAACAGAAAACAAACGGTTTCTCCTCAGCTGGCTTCTGGATGTGTGACAAAGACCTGCATAGATCTTGTTCACAGTCCTATCACAGTGGATACTGTAACTATACATGTATTAAATAGGAACACATTGTTATATTGATCTTTCATAATGAACAAACCTCCCACCAGGCAAAAATACATTACATCAATTAAATATTTTTTTTCAACATACTGATCAATATATAGAGATTGTTTTCTGTTGGATTCACAAAATATATGCATATTTTAACCAGACTTCAACCACAAGTCAACAACAGGTGTGTAAACCAATGTTTCCAATCACACATCATACACCATCTACACCATATCTAAGCCCAGCAGCATCATGTGTGCAACAGTCTGTTGATCCAAACAGCCTTTGAGGTTTTTAGAGTAAGTTCCAATAACTTTCTATTCCAAAAAAACACCTTATTAGTGGTGTCCCTACAAGCCTTAGGGTCTGCTATGCTATGACAGCCAACCTGGAGGCCAGCTGCATGGATGCACTTGTATGGGTCTGGGTAGTGCTTTAGGCTGGGGGGATGGAAGAGGGGAGGGGAGGCCTGGGGGTAGGATATACACTGGTGTAGGGACCCTGGAGGGTGGGTTAAATGGAGAGATCAGTCACCTCACCTCACCCAACCCTCCATCTCTCCATCCATCTATCATTCACCTGTGGCATTCAGATAAAAGAGGGAATGAAAAAAAGGGAGGGAGGAAGAGAGGAGGGGTGGTGCTTTCACTGTATAGAACTGTGTCACCATCGACTTTGTTGTATCTCTTTGAATTCTGTGATCCTGTCTGACTGTAGACCCAGGGGGATATCCTTTTACAATCAGAGGTGTGTGTATACGTGTGTGTGTGTGTGTGTGTGTGTGTGTGTGTGTGTGTGTGTGTGTGTGTGTGTGTGTGTGTGTGTGTGTGTGTGTGTGTGTGTGGGAATGGAGAGATGGACTTAGCGCACCTGGGGGTAAGGGAGATTTCTATTCTCTTTTCACACAAGACAAACTTCAGACACTGCCTTGTACTACACTAGATCTCTGGTGATTGGAGTGAGGGGTGGTCTACTTTAGATCACTACAAAAGAAGAGATACACATCACAATAGAAGTTCCATTATTATTACTAAATATTCCAATATAATTACTAAATATCTTGATGAAGAGGACATAGTAACATTCAGACAAAATCTGTTCGTCCCAAATTGCACACTCTTCTCTATATGGACACTACTTTTGACCCGGTCAGAAGTAGTGCACTCTATTGGGAACAGGTTGTCATTTGGGAGGCAGCCACAATATAGGCATCGGGTAAGGTTTTCTAAAGGACTCCAGATATCAATGTAGACGCTAACTACCCTCTCATGGGTGGTGGTAGAGGGATCTGTCATAATGGTTTTCAACCATCTCTGCTGGGAATCTTGTGGCTCTCACAACTATAGCCCAGAGCTCCTCTTCTCCAGTCCTGGAAATGACTAAATGAGAGCGGAACGTTCTCCTTTTCGGTGGGGAGGACTTGTAATTTGCCATAATGGCTGACACATGTACACACCATCTGCCGGCCGCTAGCTATGGAAATGTATCAGTAGCACACACACGTAGACATATAGACACACATGAACACCAGCACGCACACACACACGTATACACCGTTCCTCCCCACCACCAGACACACACATTCTCTCTTCATACATGTGTTTTCAACATCACCACCAGAAAAGACTGTTTGTTTCTACATTTTTGACGTTTATATTTCTGGATCCAGAACTGTCAGCATACAGGCCCAGATAGAGCAATTAGTACGGAAGAAAAGACAAAAAACATCTGATGAAAGAAAGGCTGCATGTTGACCTCATTGTGACTCTATGTCTGTCTTTCCTATTCCTAAATCACAGAAATTGCACCCTATATATGCCCTATGGGCCCTGGTCGAACGTAGTGCACTATATAGGGAATAGGGTGTCATTTTGAACGCAGACAGGAAGTCATTTTCAGAGCTGTGAATTCCACAGTGCCAGTCTGCCCTCTCCTTACATGGATTTACAATGGCTGTTTATGCTTAAAAACCTATCATTATTCTATATTTGCTATGCAGATGCCAGTATCCATAGAGACCATTGTTTAAGCACCGTTTCAAACACGTCTTTTTCGA
Organism: Oncorhynchus mykiss; assembly: GCF_013265735.2. NCBI lineage: Eukaryota > Metazoa > Chordata > Actinopteri > Salmoniformes > Salmonidae > Oncorhynchus > Oncorhynchus mykiss. Next base: position 345,198 of record NW_023493685.1, read on the forward strand.
CAGGCGTACGTTTGAGTCATGTATGTCACGTCAACTTTGACTTTGTTTTACTGTTAATTGGTCTCTGAGTGGACTATGCATGGAACTATTCTTCATAGAAAATGAATAGGGGAATGTTAATGACGTGTAACAAATAGGAAAGACAAGCTGAGAGATATGTGCCAAATGTTAGTTCATAATTCATATTGACTGTTTCAAAACTATTTGTCGACGTTCTCCGCCTTCATCTCTCTCTTAAGGCGTCTGCATGCTTCCCAGCCAAAACAGTTCAGAAGAGTTTGTGCATATATTATTTGCACAAATTCTTTCTATTTTTATTTATTTTATTAAAATGTTATTAACATTTTTACTTCAGTTTATTTTAAATACTATATTAAATACTTTCACCTAGCTGACTTGGGCTAGCTGATTTCAGCTATCTCACTTCACCTAGCTGACTTTGGGCTAGCTGACTTCACCTAGCTGACTTGAGCTAGCTGACTTCACCTAGCTGACTTGGGCTAGCTGACTTCACCTAGCTGACTTGGGCTAGCTGACTTCACCTAGCTGACTTCACCTAGCTGACTTGGGCTATCTCACTTCAACTAGCTGACTTGGGCTAGCTGACTTGGGCTAGCTGACTTCACCTAGCTGACTTGGACTAGCTGACTTCACCTAGCTGACTTCACCTAGCTGACTTGGACTAGCTGACTTCACCTAGCTGACTTCACCTAGCTGACTTGGACTAGCTGACTTCACCTAGCTGACTTGGGCTAGCTGACTTCACCTAGCTGACTTGGGCTAGCTGACTTCACCTAGCTGACTTGGGCTATCTGACTTCACCTAGCTGACTTGGGCTATCTGACTTCACCTAGCTGACTTGGACTAGCTGACTTCACCTAGCTGACTTGGGTTAGCTGACTTCAACTAGTTGACTTTGGCTAGCTGACTTCACCTAGCTGACTTGGGCTAGCTGACTTCACCTAGCTGACTTGGGCTAGCTGACTTCACCTAGCTGACTTGGGCTATCTGACTTCAACTAGTTGACTTGGGCTAGCTGACTTCACCTAGCTGACTTGGGCTATCTGACTTCAACTAGCTGACTTGGGCTAGCTGACCACCTAGCTGACTTCACCTAGCTGACTTGGGCTATTTGACTTCAACTAGCTGACTTGGGCTAGCTGACTTCACCTAGCTGACTTGGGCTAGCTGACTTCACCTAGCTGACTTGGGCTAGCTGACTTCACCTAGCTGACTTCACATAGCTGACTTGAGCTAGCTGACTTCACCTAGCTGACTTGGGCTAGCTGACTTCACCTAGCTGACTTGGGCTACCTGACTTCACCTAGCTGACTTCAACTAGCTGACTTGGGCTAGCTGACTTGGGCTATCTGACTTCACCTAGCTGACTTCACCTAGCTGACTTGGGCTAGCTGACTTCACCTAGCTGACTTGGGCTAGCTGACTTCACCTAGCTGACTTCACATAGCTGACTTGAGCTAGCTGACTTCACCTAGCTGACTTGGGCTAGCTGACTTCACCTAGCTGACTTGGGCTACCTGACTTCACCTAGCTGACTTCAACTAGCTGACTTGGGCTAGCTGACTTGGGCTATCTGACTTCACCTAGCTGACTTCACCTAGCTGACTTGGGCTATCTGACTTCACCTAGCTGACTTGGGCTAGCTGACTTCACCTAGCTGACTTGGGCTATCTGACTTCACCTAGCAGACTTCACCTAGCTGACTTCACCTAGCAGACTTCACCTAGCTGACTTGGGCTATCTGACTTGGGCTAGCTGACTTCACCTAGCTGACTTGGGCTATCTGACTTCAACTAGTTGACTTTGGCTAGCTGACTTCACCTAGCTGACTTGGGCTAGCTGACTTCACCTAGCAGACTTCACCTAGCTGACTTGGGCTATCTGACTTGGGCTAGCTGACTTCACCTAGCTGACTTGGGCTATCTGACTTCAACTAGCTGACTTGGGCTATCTGACTTCACCTAGCTGACTTGGGCTAGCTGACTTCACCTAGCTGACTTGGGCTATCTGACTTCACCTAGCTGACTTGGGCTAGCTGACTTCACCTAGCTGAAGCTGAACTGAAGCATGCTGATGCCTTTATACACCTCACACCTTTTCTCCTCCTCTCTATTGCTATCCTCCCTCTCCCTTTATTACCTTGCCACCTCTCCCTCTCTCGCTCGTATCTCCATCCTCTCTTGCTACCCTCTCACCCTCCATTCTCTTGGCATCTCTCCCTCTCTACCCCCTTGTCTTCTCCTCTCTCCTTCTCTCGCTCTTTCTCACACCTTCTCTGCCTCTCTCTCTACTTCACCCGCTTTCTTTCTCCCCCTTTCTCTGTCAGTTCTCTTGTCTTGTACCAAAGCTTCTTCCCCCGGGGGGGCAGATGATCTCTCATCCAGTTTATTCAAACTGGAGATGCTGATATTGGTCAAGTTCAAAGGACCTGACACACACACACAAATGCATGTGCACACACACACACACATATACAGGTGCATCAAAGCAGGGACCGAGAGACTGAAAAATAGCTTCTATCTCAAGGCCATCAGACTGTTAAACAGCCACCACTAATATTGAGTGGCTGCTGCCAACATACTGACTCAACTCTAGCCACTTTAATAATGGAAAAATTTATTTAAAAAATATATCACTAGCCACTTTAAACAATGCCTCTTAATATAATGTTTACATACCCTACATTACTCATCTCATATGTATACACTGTACTCTATACCATCTACTGCATCTTGCCATCTTTATGCAATACATGTATCACTAGCCACTTTAAACAATGCCACTTTTATATGTTTACATACCCTACATTACTCATCTCATATGTATATACTGTACTTGATACCATCTATTGCATCTTGCCTATGCCATTCTGTACCATCACTCATTCATATATCTTTATGTACATATTCTTATCCCTTTACACTTGTGTCCTACTAGGTTACATCAAACCATAACACTGTATCTACAACAGGTATGCTTGGGAAGGAGTTTGGGGCGGGGCCCTGCTTTTCAAGTCTTTGTTGTGAGACTTGTGTCAGTAGATATGAAAGGACTGCCGCACCACTTGTTCTTATGACAAGGAGTCTCAAGGTGCAGATAAAGTACAAGGGTTTGGATGGATGTCCTGAGGGCCTTTCTCATTCATAAGAGGAACGTTTCATCTATCATGAGGTTCAAAGGCGGAAAGGTTGTTATTCGTTTTTGGTCCTTTTCCTGAGTCAGCATGCACCATAAAAATACATTGCCTTTTTCATTTTAAAAGTTAATACACCGTGTTAAATTGTGATGGTATTATTTTCTGTGGGCTGTAGATTGATTCAAATGTATGCTTGTTACACACCCAGGTCTGGAAGGATGAAGAGAGGTGTATAACAAGTACAGTAGAATAAAGAACCAGTAGTTGACAATAGCTTACACCATTGAATGCTGCTAAACGTCTCATGGGGCATGTTGTCCATTGCTGGAGAAGGGAAGGGTAGAGATTGTTGGGTGTGTCAGCAATCTTTGAAGGAGAGGGGAAACCGTGCATGGGAGATCACCAGAGCTGACTTGAGCGCACAGCAAGGCAGTGGGATCATTACTCAATGAAAATTGAAGTATTGAGCCATGCAGAATGATAAATGCTTGTTTAAAAAGGTTAAAGACCCGTTTTCTGTCTTGTGTAATGATGCGTGACAACGGTATGAGGATAACCTTGATAAGTTCGACGACAATGCTCCAATTTTGGGGTGTTATGATTATGAAACTGCTACAGTTTTCAGCATTCAGGAAATAGGTTTATAGAGAACAGTTAGGCTACTCAACGTAAGGAAAAGTAGTATGCTGACAACATTTTGCTCCTTGCTCACCGAACAGGACAGCGACTCATGGGATGTAGTGTGGGCTGTAGAACAAGGCTCAACTTTGGAAAGGCGCTGTCCAAAGTATCCGTGTGTTTTACCATGGTCGTGATTTTCACCTATTTCTTCTACTGTTTTACCGGATTATGTGACTCCGCGCCGAGACAGATGTTCGACCATCACACTGTAAACAGAGACTATGATATATCGGACCTTACGTACGATAACCTGCGACCGTCAGCTCGACTCTATCCTCACCAGCCGGGCGCACCGACTCCTTGGAACAGGACAGACACTTCAACGGGCGCCGCACTCCACCGTGCAGACGAACAGGTCGCCAAGCTACAGTGGGTTGAAGGCGGACTGCTCCCACAAGAGATACCGGAGAGCACCAAGGAAAATCTAGCTGCTAACGGCATCCCGGTGTCCAACACATTTGAGAGTAAGAAGTTCCCACAAGCCATCATAATCGGTGTGAAGAAAGGCGGAACGCGCGCTCTGCTGGAGTTCCTACGGATTCATCCGGACGTGAGAGCTGTCGGGGCAGAACCTCACTTTTTCGACAGGTTCTACGAGAAAGGACTTGAGTGGTACAGGTAAGGCACATATTCTGCTACTTTACAATGTCCATGGAGTGTTTATCAGCGCCAGTAAAAACCATTCTAGCCTACTCTGATATTGCGATATCTTGAATCGAATCTGTGAATTGGGGGCCGGGGCTGCTTTTCATACATATCAAATCTGTTGCAATACAAACATCTAACATATCATTTAGTAGCATTTGTACTGTTCACAACAGTTTCAGTTGAAGCTGCATGTTGAGCCTTGGAGAAAGATGACACCTCAGCCCCTTTAGGATGATGAATGGAGATAGGATGACAGGTAGATGAGGAGCAGTGTTCTCCCCTGGGGAAGCTATTCACCTGTGAAGAACTCTGCTGAAGGTCTTGTCAATAACATACATAGATATTTGCACATTGACAGTCAGATATCAAGTACTGTGTGTGTGTGTGTGTGTCTGTGTGTGAGCGTGTGTATGTGTCAATACAACCCTGCCTGACTTGATGTAGATGAAGAGGTTATAAGTCCCTGGGGTGTTGTTAATCATCATGACAGTGTTTTAAACACAATTTCTTCAGTTCAACATGACATCCCATATTAACATACAATCCATGTCTATTCTATTGGAATGGAATGGTGCACTCCCATTAAAAGCCCATGTCCTCTTGAATGATCATAGGCTTTCACCTGACTTTTTCCTCCTTACTTGCTCTGACCTTGCTGATTTATTGAGGAATAATGTACTTACTATGACTGAGGTTGTCCCACCTAGCTACGGTATTGTAAGTTTAACTGTAAGTCGCTATGGATAAGAGCATCTGCTAAATGACTCAAATGTTAAATGTTAACTTAAATGTTACAGTCTCATCTTTGTAGGTAAAGAGGGTGGAATCAATAAGCAGGCCTACCTCATCGTCTATACTTCATATACAGCAGGAATTGGTCTCAATGGAAGATATACATTTCTTTGCAGTAGTTTGATTTTGTATTTGGCCAAGAGTGAATACAGCCACAGTGTGATACTGGCTGAAACATATAACGTTTTGACATATATAGTCAAATCTCCAACCAGGCACTGTAGCTACTTTGGAGGTGATAGGATCTGCTGGTAATAGATGACGCAGCTGACCATAGCTGTAATTGGGGTGTAATTATGGCCCTAGCAACCCTATTGCAGGGATATGGATGTTGATGGCCCTTTACCTGCCTTACTGCAGGCCTATGGAGCTAGAGAAGGCTGGAGGTTCTGATTACCTTCAGATGTCTGGACTGGAGGATCCTGCTGGAGAATGTCATAGCTGAGGAGAGAGACTGTTTGACAGCGCCTAGAAGCGCTGATCTAGGACCAGGTTCCCTCTGTCCATGTAATGTTATTCATTATGATCTAAAAGCTAAACTGATCATAGATCAGCACTCCTACTCTGAGACATTTTATGAATAGGGTTTTGATGTTTTCATCCTCCCCAGTGTCAGGAGTTTGTCCAGAAGTTTTCTTTTAAAAACCATATGACCTGATTAGAAAAATGATCTGGTCCCATCATAACCCATATAAATATTTTGTTTACAGCTGATTTATTACTACAACTAGGGCCTGAAGTTGGCTAGGCTAGCCTACTACCAGATCAGGAAAAACTCTGGGCCCCAGGAAAACTATTTCAGGCTGTTACGGCAATTTCAGGTAAAAACTCAATAAAACAAGTTTCAAATATTAGGAAAATGTCTACACATTTCAGCTGTTTCAAAAACATTGCTCTGCTATTACCATTTAAATCAAATTCATTTTTATCTGTCACATGCGTGGAATCCAACAGTGAAATGCTTACTGTAAGAATTATACTGTAGGAGTGTTGGCTCAACAAGACAATTCTGTTCACACTGCCCTGCTTCAAGGGGGACAACTTTTGGGAGCGTGTCATGTGCTCGAAATATAGCAAGTACGCAGTGTTGTAAAAGTACTTCAGTAAAAATGCTTTAAAGTACTACGACTACATTTTTTTTATATATCTGTACTTTACTTTACTATTTATATTTTTGACAACTTTTACTTTTACTTCACTACATTCCTAAAGAAAATATGTACTTTTTACTTCATGTTTCATATTTCCCCTGACATCCAAATATACTCATTACATTTTGAATGGTTAGCAGGACAGAAAAATGGTTAAATTCACACACTTATCAAGAGAACATCCCTGGTCATCCCTACTGCCTCCGATCTGTCAGATTCACTAAACACACATGCTTCATTAGTAAATGATGTCTGAGTGTTGGAGTTTGCCCCTGACTGAAAAACAAGACAATTGTAACATTTGATAACAGATCGTTTGAGTTTGAAAAAGAAAGTGAGAGACAGCAGAGAGAGTGAGCGTGAAATTCTCATCTGTACTTTAATATTTTAATTATTTTTTCCAAATCTTTTTAGCAGCATTTAAACTTAAAACATACGAACACATGGAAACACTTCTGCCACTGATCATTTTAGCATGCTGCTGGTACCCCCCCCCCCCCTCTCTCTCTCTCCCTCCCTCCCTGCATTCCCCCCTCCCTCCATCCCTCCTGCCCTCTCTCTCTCTCTGTTCATTAAGAGTGGCAGATGAAGGAGATGAAGTGTTTATGTATAATATCTGTGACAGCACTGGTTTCCAGGAGGCAGGGCAGGGTAGTGTGGTACTATGTGTGTTTTAATTGCCGGGGCTGTAGCAGGCACAACACCATCACAATCACATGCAGATGTGGCCACGGAAACTAGAAACAGTATTCAGTCACATAAGTGATGTCATGAGCAACACATTGTTTGAACAGACAGTTTATGAAATTATACAAACGCTAGTGCTCAGCTACAGTACGTATGTTACCAGAACCATTCTGTAGTGCTCAGCTACAGTACGTATGTTACCAGAACCATTCTGTAGTGCTCAGCTACAGTACGTATGTTACCAGAACCATTCTGTAGTGCTCAGCTACAGTACGTATGTTACCAGAACCATTCTGTAGTGCTCAGCTACGATATGTATGTTACCAGAACCATTCTGTAGTGCTCAGCTACGGTATGTATGTTACCAGAACCATTCTGTAGTGCTCAGCTACGGTATGTATGTTACCAGAACCATTCTGTAGTGCTCAGCTACGGTATGTATGTTACCAGAACCATTCTGTAGTGCTCAGCTACAGTACGTATGTTACCAGAACCATTCTGTAGTGCTCAGCTACGGTATGTATGTTACCAGAACCATTCTGTAGTGCTCAGCTACGGTATGTATGTTACCAGAACCATTCTGTAGTGCTCAGCTACAGTACGTATGTTACCAGAACCATTCTGTAGTGCTCAGCTACGGTATGTATGTTACCAGAACCATTCTGTAGTGCTCAGCTACAGTACGTATGTTACCAGAACCATTCTGTAGTGCTCAGCTACAGTATGTATGTTACCAGAACCATTCTGTAGTGCTCAGCTACAGTACGTATGTTACCAGAACCATTCTGTAGTGCTCAGCTACGGTATGTATGTTACCAGAACCATTCTGTAGTGCTCAGCTACGGTACGTATGTTACCAGAACCATTCTGTAGTGCTCAGCTACGGTATGTATGTTACCAGAACCATTCTGTAGTGCTCAGCTACGGTACCTATGTTACCAGAACCAATCTGGGATGCTCAGCTACAGTACGTATGTTACCAGAACCATTCTGTAGTGCTCAGCTACGGTACGTATGTTACCAGAACCATTCTGTGATGCTCAGCTACAGTACGTATGTTACCAGAACCATTCTGTAGTGCTCAGCTACGGTACGTATGTTACCAGAACCATTCTGTAATGCTCAGCTACGGTATGTATGTTACCAGGACCATTCTGTAGTGCTCAGCTACGGTACGTATGTTACCAGAACCATTCTGTAGTGCTCAGCTACGGTACATATGTTACCAGAACCATTCTGTAGTGCTCAGCTACAGTACGTATGTTACCAGAACCATTCTGTAATGCTCAGCTACGGTACGTATGTTACCAGAACCATTCTGTAGTGCTCAGCTACGGTACATATGTTACCAGAACCATTCTGTGATGCTCAGCTACGGTACGTATGTTACCAGAACCATTCTGTGATGCTCAGCTACGGTAAGTATGTTACCAGAACCATTCTCTAATGCTCAGCTACAGTACGTATGTTACCAGAACCATTCTGTAATGCTCAGCTACGGTACGTATTTTACCAGAACCATTCTGTAGTGTTCAGCTACAGTACGTATGTTACCAGAACCATTCTGTAATGCTCAGCTACGGTACGTATGTTACCAGAACCATTCTGTAATGCTCAGCTACAGTACGTATGTTACCAGAACCATTCTGTAATGCTCAGCTACATCAGTTATGTGGGATGTAATAAGATCATAATCATTGCTTGCTATTCAGTGTTTTGTCAGAAGATGCTGCTGAATAGACTAACGGGGCAACACTTTGGGGCCAGTGAAAGGAAGATGGAAGGGTGAAAACAAGGTGATAGGACAAGCAGGGAAGGAACATAAGAATGGATTAAACAAGAGTTATTCCTTTCTTCTTCACGGTGCATTGTTTTCCTATTGCAGAACAGTTATTGTTATCATATACAGTACAACGGCAGATATAGAGAAACAAAAAGCCTGGACCAAGATCTGTCTGTGCTGTCCTGCCAACTCCCAGCGACCATAGGAGTTGGCAAGACAGTACAAACAGATCTGCGACCAGGCTATGAAATGATTGTCACTGAATCTTGAAGAGTGTGAAAGACAGTGAATCTGTTTGCATTCACATTAGATCACAGAGAGAGGACAGTGACAGTTTGGTGGTGGGAACCCATCCATTTAGAACAATTGTAACCCTCTCACCTGGGTGTCACTGACTGGGGGTCCCCGTGAGGGTAACACACCTGACCCCTCTGTGCCCGCCGTGCTCAGTTAGCAGAAACTCAACACACTGTCACGTCTGGGTGCACACACACACACACACACACACACACACACACACACACACACACACACACACACACACACACACACACACACACACACACACACACACACACACTGTGACAGCCTCCTCTTGAGCCCTTTGCTTTGCCATGTCAGTGTGTGTGAATTTCTGTCTTCCTCTCAGAGTGTGTGTGAACTTCTGTCTTCCTCTCAGAATACATGAGAGCTGCATACCGTCAACAGAGCTTTAGCTACCCGCCAAATGGCCTGTGAATCTCGCTTATTGTATTGGAATATAATAAACTAAAAGTATAGCTTTGAAATGCTTTAAAACGAGAACAATATTACAGTTTTTTACAATCACTTTGGCACTAATTTCGGAACCTTGATGTCATTTTTCAAAACTCTAGACACAAAACTCACAACCAATGATCAAAATGCACATTTTTCAAAGCTCTAACACTTTTTCCAATTGCTTGGATACAATACACATAAAGCTAAGATAATTTGTTCATTGAACTAAAATCACCTGCCTGTTCAAAATGACACAACTTAGCATCAAAGTATTACCATTTCAAAATGCAATTCACACATCTGAAATGACTGTCTATTCATTTCATTACAATGATCTAACTATCAATTGATACAACTGCTCAAAATGATAAGTAACTGTTGCATTACTCTTAATGCATAGTTGTATGGAAACTGACTAACAATATTCCATGTTTAGATCATGAATGTTTCAGGATAACGAGATCCATTGACACCAATTACCGTGGAACATGAACCAATTGGACTACATTATCTATGGATGTAATATTTCATCATCATTCTTTATCAGACAATGTTTCTATGGTCTCATGTACCACTTTTCCAGACCATGTTTTCAGATTTGACATCACTGTTCATTCACTGGCCACTTTATTATGTACACATATCTAGTAGTGGGTAGGACCCCTTTTGCCTCCACAACAACCTGAATTATTCACGGTGTTTTACGTTAAGAGATGCCCTTCTGCACACCACTGTTTTAAACGACTGTTATTTGAGCATTTGTGGCCTTTCTGTTAGCTTGAATGAGTCTGGACATTCTCCTCTGATCTCTCTCATTAACAAGGTGTTTTTGCCCACAGAACTGTTGCTCACTGAATGTGTTTTGTTTATCGCACCATTCTCTGTAAACTCTAGAGGCTGTAGTGCATAAAAATCCCAGGAAGGCAGCTGTTTCTGAGATGCTAGAATCACCATGTGTGGCATCAACAATCATACCATGGTCAAAGTTGCTTAGATTACGCATCTTGCCCATTCTAATGTTAGGTCGAACAACAACTTAAGCTCTCTACTCTACATATTGAGTTGCAGGCAGCCACATGATTTGCTGTTCAAATGTAACCTTCGTTGATGGGCTAAATCAGGTATGTAGAGTTGATGGCATGGCCTATGTCATTGTGTGGGATAATGTCAGGTTCCACCATGCTCAAATGGTGCAAGCATGGTTTCAGGCCCATCCACAATTTACCACCCTGTAAGTACAGGGAAAGGAGTAGTTACCACCCCATACTCTCCTTTCCTAAAACCCGATTGAGGAATTTTTCTCCACATGGAGGTGGAAGGTATATGATAGGCACCATCACGAACAAACCACCCTTCTCCAGGCCATGGATGACGCATGCAATGACATCACGGCAGACCAGTGTCAGAACTGGATTCACCATGCAATGACATCACGGCAGACCAGTGTCAGGCCTGGATTCACCATGCAATGACATCACGGCAGATCAGTGTCAGACCTGGATTCACCATGCAATGACATCACGGCAGACCAGTGTCAGACCTGGATTCACCATGCAATGACATCACGGCAGACCAGTGTCAGACCTGGATTCACCATGCAATGACATCACGGCAGACCAGTGTCAGACCTGGATTCACCATGCAATGACATCACGGCAGACCAGTGTCAGGCCTGGATTCACCCTGCAATGACATCACGGCAGACCAGTGTCAGGCCTGGATTCACCATGCAATGACATCACAGCAGACCAGTGTCAGGCCTGGATTCACCATGCAATGACATCACGGCAGACCAGTGTCAGGCCTGGATTCACCCTGCAATGACATCACGGCAGACCAGTGTCAGGCCTGGATTCACCATGCAATGACATCACGGCAGACCAGTGTCAGGCCTGGATTCACCATGCAATGACATCACGGCAGACCAGTGTCAGGCCTGGATTCACCATGCAATGACATCACGGCAGACCAGTGTCAGGCCTGGATTCACCATGCAATGACATCACGGCAGACCAGTGTCAGGCCTGGATTCACCATGCAATGACATCACGGCAGAACAGTGTCAGGCCCGGATTCACCATGCAATGACATCACGGCAGACCAGTGTCAGGCCTGGATTCACCATGCAATGACATCACGGCAGACCAGTGTCAGGCCCGGATTCACCATGCAATGACATCACGGCAGACCAGTGTCAGGCCTGGATTCACCATGCAATGACATCACGGCAGACCAGTGTCAGGCCTGGATTCACCATGCAATGACATCACGGCAGACCAGTGTCAGGCCTGGATTCACCATGCAATGACATCACGGCAGACCAGTGTCAGGCCCGGATTCACCATGCAATGACATCACAGCAGACCAGTGTCAGGCCTGGATTCACCATGCAATGACATCACGGCAGACCAGTGTCAGGCCCGGATTCACCATGCAATGACATCACGGCAGACCAGTGTCAGCCCCGGATTCACCATGCAATGACATCACGCATCATGAAACATGTATCACATATTTTGTACTACAATATTTGATGATTGTACAAACAACTACACAGTGAAACTATCGGTATCTTGTGTGAGGATGATCTAAATGAATGTTCCTATGGTATTTCATGATAAATGAGTTATTTGAAACAATGATTCTGCAAGTGCAAGGTTTCTTTAAAGATATGAATGCACAATGTTCTGAACATTGGACAGCCTGTGTTACAAGTGATGACCGTTTTGAGTTTTGTGTCTAGAGTTTTGAAAAATGACTGAAATCTGAAATTAGTGCCAAAGGGATTGTAAAAGACTGTATAAATGTTTTATCTACAACTGTAACTTATCTACATTGTGTGACCCTTTGCCTCATGCAGATTTGGGACCAAGTGCGTTGTCATTGACAGAGAGACACATGATTATGGACAGAGAGACAGTTGGGGGAGCTGACAACAGTGCAGTGTGATAATATGACTGGAGCCATGTGTCCTGGACAGTGAAATATGATGACTGCATCTGATTCTAATAGAGTGGGAGAGGGACTGCTCGTGCACTGTCATAAAAAACCTTATCATTTATGACTGTCAACCACAGGGACATACAGGGGCAATATGCATACTGGAGAGACTTAATACACACACACACACAATCCCATCCCATGCATTGTCTTCCAAAAATCATTGTCTGCTATAAGACAAAACGGCTCAGACCTCTTTTAAGTGTTTTCCACTGACTTCTCTCTGTGACTCTTGCCAGCTATTTTCCTCAGCTTTCCGGAGCTTTTGTGTGTGTGTGTGTGTGTGTGTGTGTGTGTGTGTGTGTGTGTGTGTGTGTGTGTGTGTGTGTGTGTGTGTGTGTGTGTGTGTGTGTGTGTGTGTGTGTGTGTGTGTGTGTGTGTGTGTGCGTGCGTGCGTGCGAACGGTACATCCATGCGTGCTTCTATGCTTGTGAGTGTGTGATTGCTTGTGTGTCTGTGTAGTTTGCATGTGTGCCTACAGACATTACTAAACTAGAAAAAGCCACAGAATGGTCCCATCAGAATCAAAAGGGGGATTTAATGACTTTCTGTGTTGTTTCATGGGTTTAAATAGACTTAGGTCCAATGTTTTTCATATGGGCCACACCACACACGAGAGCCACACCAGACACAGTTGAAACAGGAAAACCGGCAAACCTCAACTTTCCGTGGCACAATGGCATGGATTGTTATGCTTATGTCCCCGCGACATGGGCACAATGAAGTACATGAGTTGTCACTGTTTTTATAGATCGGCCTCCTGTTGTTGAAGACTTTATAATGAACTAATTTGTTTTTCTGCTTTCTTATGAATGTTTTGGATCTTTATTGTATATAAATGACAAAATGCCTCGTTGGCTCATTCTGGGGGGAAAACATTTGTCATTTAGATGGCATGTAAACACCTCTACGGGAAAAGCAGGGAGGGACTGGGAGAAAACAGACTTCTTGGAAAGGCTGATGGTAGAAAATACTCCTATTCACTTTTCAATTTGATTAATGGATTGATGACTAACAAATATTACAAACCACTAAATCATTGTCTATACCAGTGTGACACCGCCTTAAAGACTTGATTTAAGACAGATGGATCAAGAGAGATCATGGAATTCTATCCTATTGAGTTATACTGTATCAATAAACCAAATCCTATGAAACATGCTTTTCTACTTTTGTGCTTTCTCCTGCTACCCCTCCCCTCCCCTCCCCTCCCCTCCCCTCCCTTCCCCAACACATACACACACACACACACACCTCCTAACTTCTCAAATCCCAGCAAGAATGTCACACATATTCCTCCAAAAGAGGACCCTCTTGTGAATAGGACCATTGAATATGAAGTGAAATTTCATACAGTGTAAATTAGTGCCATGTTTCAAAGCCTGCAAGCTGGCCTCAAGATGTGTGACGTCGTTGACAAAGTCCATCCGTAAGTCAGTGCCTTCTGACATGTTTCACCCAGACAGTAGATTATATGAGAGTAGCTTCTTCATGTATGCCTCTGAGCCAGAGAGGAGATTTATTTGGGTTGGGATCAAACCCAGTCAGACATCACATCAGAAGAGCTACAGTCCAGTCGGACATCTGGACCATAAAAGTGTCAAAAGACCAATAATTGGACAAAAGATCAGAATTGGGCTGCCTGTGTAAACTCAGCCATAGTATCTTAATAACTTCGTATGGCTGGGGGCAGTATTGAGTAGCTTGGGTTAATAAGGTGCCCAGAGGTGCCCAGAGTAAACTGCCTGCTACTCAGTCCCAGAAGCTAAGATATGCATATTATTTGGATAGAAAACACTCTGAAGTTTCTAAAAACTGTTTGAATGATGTCTGTGAGTATAACAGAACTCAAATGGCAGGCAAAAACCTGAGAATAAATCCAACCAGGAAGTGGTAAATCTGAGGTTTGTAGGTTTTCAACTCATTGCCTATCAAAGATACAGTGGGATATTGGTCAAATTGCACTTCCTAAGGCTTCCACTAGATGTCAACAGTCTTTAGAACCTTGTTTGATGCTTCTACTGTGAAGTGGGGGCGAATGAGAGGGGAATGAGTCAGAGGTCTACCAAAGAGCCAAGAGCTGGCCAAGCTCGTTCACGTGAGAGTGAGCTCTGTTCCATTGAATTTCTGAAGACTAAGGAATTCTCCAATTGGAACATTATTGAAGATTTATGTTAAAAACATCCTAAAGATTGATTCTATGCATCGTTTGATATACTTCTACAGACTGTAATGGAACTTTTTGACTTTTCGTCTGCTCCTAGTGATCGCACGTCATGAATTTGGATTTGTGAACTGAACGCGCTAACAAAAGGAGGTATTTGGACATAAATTATGGACAATATCGAACAAAACAAACATTTATTGTGGAACTGGGATTCCTGGGAGTGCATTCTGATGAAGATCATCAAAGGTAAGTGAATATTTATAATGCTATTTCTGATTTCTGTTGACTCCAACATGGCGGATATCTGTTTGGGTTGTTTTGGTCTCGTACTCAGATTATAGAATGGTGTGCTTTTTCCGTAAAGTTTTTTTGAAATCGGACACAGTGTTTACATTAAGGAGAAGTGTATCTATAATTCCGTGCATAATAGTTGTATCTTTTATCAATGTTTATTATGAGTATTTCTGTAAATTGATGTGGCTCTCTGCAAAATCACCGGATGTTTTGGAACTACTGAACGTAACGCGCCAATGGAAACAGAGATTTTTTTATATAAATATGAACTTTATCAAACAAAACATACATGTATTGTGTAACATGAAGTCCTATGAGTGTCATCTGATGAAGATCCTCAAAGGTTAGTGATTAATTTATCTCTATTTCTGCTTTTTGTGACTCATGTCTTTGGCTGGAAAAATGGCTGTGTTTTTCTGTGACTTGGCTCTGACCTAACACAATCGTTTGGTTTGCTTTCGCTGTAAAGCCCTTTTGAAATTGGACACTGTGATGAGATTAACAAGAAGTGTATCTTTAAAATGGTGTACAATACTTGTATGTTTGAGGAATTTTAATTATGGGATTTCTGTTGTTTTGAATTTTGGCGTCCTGCACTTTCACTGGCTGTTGTCATATCGATCCCGTTAGTGGGATCTCAGCCCAAAGAGGTTTTAACTAGACAAAATGGATCTCCACTTATTTTACATATTGCTTTCATACAGAAAGATATTCTAAAAACATACAGTAGGCAAGTTGTTGAATGTGCATGTCCTCTTATCATGATTTGTACTG
The DNA here is from genome assembly GCF_013265735.2 of Oncorhynchus mykiss. NCBI lineage: Eukaryota > Metazoa > Chordata > Actinopteri > Salmoniformes > Salmonidae > Oncorhynchus > Oncorhynchus mykiss. The sequence goes on from NW_023493685.1 coordinate 361,091, forward strand.
TGTATGAATACAATACAATTTCAGGAAAACTCCAATACGCAAGTGATGTCATCAATATTTGGACAGCTTGTCAATTGGCTGACCTTTACCCCTGACACCGAAGGCCTCAGCCAATCGGATTGCAATTAAATTATAGTATAAATCCTTTCAGGGCAATGGCATAAGCGCACGGGGAAATGTCAATACTACTGGAAATCCCACAGGCTCACAAAGTGCCATCAATTAAGTAATGTAGTAATCAAATCAAATCAAATTGTATTGGTCACATACACATATTTAGCAGATGTTATTGCGGATGTAGCGAAATGCTTGTGTTCCTAGCTCCAACAGTGAAGTAGTATCTAACAATTCACAACAATATGGACGTGATGATTACAACAGGTGGGTTTTCACTGTCCTTGTTGGTTATTGTTGTTATCAGTGATATGCTCATTGGTGTTATCAACCACATGTTAAAATATCTATTGCAATGACCATTATGGAAGCCAAACACAGTTTAAATGGGCTGTTTAGCACACTGCTACACCATCTCTACACATGAAAAAGGTACTGTAGGCCACTCACTGCATCAATCCATGAGGCTTGATCATAGCATTAGTACCGAATAAGAAATTCTGTGTGTAAAACTAATAATGACTCAGTAATCCATGTTTTCTGGGAATGCTATAAAATCCGGAAGTTGGGAGCAGAGGTAAAAAGTTGTCTGTTATAAGTATTACAATGTCAACTTACTTTTAACCCGTCTGTCTGCATATCTCAAGACATATGGCATATGGGCTAAAAACTTGGGAATCAATCAATCCGCCATCATTAACACAATGTAAAAATGTAATGATTTATTATTTAAATATTGAAAGTGCGTGGGCTCCGGAGAGAAACAAATGGTGCAGTTTGAGGCCATTTGGCGGAAAGTGATGCGGGTGCTGGAGATGGGGGTGTGTGCTAGTGGGTCTGGGCAGATGTCATGTAGTTGATGTTTGTATTATGTTGTCGATTGTATGTGTATGTTTTGTATTGTTTATAAAATATGAAAACATTTTAATTAAATACAAATTCCAAATCAATTAAGGGTTTTTTATTCTTTAAATCTTACACAACAATGATTTAACTCTGCTAAACTTATAAAAACATACTATTACTGTATTTTAAGGTAGAACACAAAATCTCACAGCATCACTCTCAGTCCAGACAATGTATAAAACGGACTATAAAAGTAACCCATTATTACAGTACAGTACGCAAGCCTGATTTTCCATTAGAGTAAAGGGGATTTTCCCCACACCTCATTCCCTCACTGTCCTGCCCTTGGGCCATTAATGATAAGTAGAGGTTGAATGCCGTGTTGAGTTGTCTAACAGACCAGGAGTGGCTGTGGCGTTCAGTTGCAAACAGAACAGGAAGTGGCTGTAGCGTTCAGTTGCATAGTGTTTTAATAGTGTTGGGCCTGGGTGGGTTGGAGGTAAGGTGGAGGTGGGGGTGGGGTGGCACCATTGGGATATGGTAGGCTACTAGGCCCTATACTCACACCCCATATGGTGGGAATTATAATCATTTGAGATGCATTGTGGTCCATTTTAAGCGATCCCAGAAAGTACTGAGGAGACATCAGAACGCTTTGCCGTTTTAGCTGCACTCCCAGCAGTAAAAAGAAGTCAGTCAGTCAGTCAGGAGTAGGAAGGAGAAGCGTGTTTGTGAGGAGAAATAATAGCTCGCTTCGACAGGCCAAAATGAAATGTTTCAGATGCCTTGGGTTGTCATGCATGGCTTCTCTGCCATCCCCACAAAGAATAATGTTAGGTTAAAAACGCTGAAAAACGTTTAATGGAAATAAGCTGAAATTACCCTGAGGGCTCACGGGCCAATGGCTTTGTCACACGTAATCAAACTGTTTCAAGTTCTCAATCATACGAGAGCTGGATGCAGTAACGTACAAATCTTGTAAGTGTATGTTTGTAAAGATAACTTTCATATGTATGTACAGTTGAATATAGAATGGCAGCAGCATGTCATGGACTTGACCGTTGGCGTCCTACAAAAACAGAGGCCAAACCTGGGTGCAAATGCTATTTTTTTGCTATTTTTTTTTTATACTTTTTTATTTATTTGTGTCTCATTAACCTTGCCTGTTACAATTGAACCAATAGAAAGGTCCCAAAAGTCCAAGCCCCGCCCGCCTGGCAATCGTGGGCAGTCTAAAACAAACGCTTAAAGTATTTGAAAGATTTCAAATAGTATTTGAGCCCAGGTCTGACAGCGGCTACATGGTTTTTGACTGCTTGGTCTATGTACTTTAATGTGTGTAAATGTTGAAGCCATTAGCCCTTCCCCAGAAAACTCTGGCGACGCATCGTTGACCTCAGACCCTGTGATGATACTTCATTATGATTGGGCTCTTCTATTCTAGTCACTAATTAGTAATGGGCTCCACTGCACTTCATCTCTAAAAGAGAAGCCTACGCATGTGCACGACACTCACGCACACATTTCTTTTTTTTTACAGATTCGGCAAGTCCATCTCCTCTCCATCACACCTATGATAATGGTATCCTACTCTTGGTTAAGGAGGCTGTTCCAAGAGCTTGGGACTATACGGTTCAATATGCATTTTTGTCAAAATGTAGTTATTGACATAGCCTTGTTCTGTTCAATGTTCTCTACCTATATAATGCTCTAAATACCCCCAATTAATGTTGTAATTACCTTCAGAATCATATTTTTTAAAATATAACCTTTTAGTCCCAAGCTCTGGTGTAGATACTTCCCCCTACTCTACTATATATTATGTATAACCATTATTTTCCCCTTCCTGTCTGAGTATGAATGGGTGGATGTGGGCAGTGGAGCCTGATGGGAGGCACACTGTGAATCCACAGGCATCCACCTCCCGTGAGACACTAACTACGTCTCTGAGACACATCAGATCCTGGTGTCCTGGCCTTTCTGGTGCTTCATAGTGTTTATGTGTGTGTGTGTGTGTGTGTGTGTGTGTGTGTGTGTGTGTGTGTGTGTGTGTGTGTGTGTGTGTGTGTGTGTGTGTGTGTGTGTGTGTGTGTGTGTGTGTGTGTGTGTGTGTGTGTGTGTGTGTGTGTGTGTGTGTGTGGAGGGAGGGAGGGAGGGAGGCTGGGAGGGAGGGAGGGAGGGGGTGGAGAAGTGGTGTGGATGTGAGGCTGTGTCTGGGGTGTGTGGGTAGTGTTACTGTATCTTTGAGACTGTCTCTGACTCCATAGTGTTTGATAGAGTGTCATGGGGGGCGAGGGGGCAGGGGGAGTCAAGGCACCAGTGGTGAGGATGTGTGTGTGCATGTGTGCATGTTGCTGTGATTCAGATTACTCAGACATTGCACCCCCAGCATCATATAATGTAATGGGGGAGGGGGAAAGGGGGGGGGTGCAGTGATGTGGATGTGTGTGTGGTATGGGGATATCAAACATTGGCACCCCTGGTCTCTGGCTCCACAGCATTTGATAGAGTCATTTGATAGAGTGGTTGGAGGGAGAGGGACAGAGAGGGTAGAGTGATATGGTACGGATGTGTGGGTGGGTTCATGGTTAATTCTCAGTCGTGCAATCATGGGGGCACCCCCAACTCTGGCTCCATCGCTACAGCTCTGTGGGTTCTGGTCTTTACTGAGACTGGTCCAGAATGTTGTTTATTGCTTGGCTAGTGTTGGTGTTCAACTTCAGCAGCCCTGCCAATCCTTAGGCCATGGTGTGTTGCACCATGTGTTGCCCCAACACTGTAGGTGTCTGGTGGCCATGACTAGCGCTGTCACGGTGACCATATTACCGCCACACCGGCAGTCATGAGTCATGACAAATTTCACACACATATTATTTGGTATATGACAAAATTCAATCAAGAATAGTGTGATGGGTGACAATATTAGCCTATCACTTGATATATTGAATGATATATTATCACCAGCTTAAAGCAAACAGCACATGCTTTTTTGTGCGACTTTTTCAAATCATAGTCGCACACCTCATGTAGCCTAGCCCATAGGCCTATATGTTTTAATAAGGTCAGTATCACACCTCATGTAGCCCAGCCCATAGGCCTATATGTTTTAATAAGGTCAGTATCACACCTCATGTAGCCCAGCCCATAGGCCTATATGTTTTAATAAGGTCAGTATCACACCTCATGTAGCCCAGCCCATAGGCCTATATGTTTTAATAAGGTCAGTATCACACCTCATGTAGCCCAGCCCATAGGCCTATATGTTTTAATAAGGTCAGTATCACACCTCATGTAGCCCAGCCCATAGGCCTATATGTTTTAATAAGGTCAGTATCACACCTCATGTAGCCTAGCCCATAGGCCTATATGTTTTAATAAGGTCAGTATCACACCTCATGTAGCCCAGCCCATAGGCCTATATGTTTTGATAAGGTCAGTATCATACCTCATGTAGCCTAGCCCATAGGTCTATATGTTTTAATAAGGTCAGTATCACACCTCATGTAGCCCAGCCCATAGGCCTATATGTTTTGATAAGGTCAGTATCACACCTCATGTAGCCTAGCCCATAGGCCTATATGTTTTAATAAGGTCAGTATCACACCTCATGTAGCCCAGCCCATAGGCCTATATGTTTTGTTAAAGTTTTTATCACAGCTAAAGTGGCCAAATAACGTCTTAAAATTATGCACATTCATCCACTTCACAACGGGTGTAGAGTTTGAACTGAGTTTCAAGTTTGGGGAAGATAATTTTCACCATAAAAACACACCTTTATAATAAAAGCATTACATGCATAATCACATTTGCGGTTTTCCTGCGAACTGAACATGCGCTTTTCCCCTACTGCCTTGTGCACATTGCTGCTCTTATAATGTGAGGAAATAGCCTAATAGTTTATCAACATTTTAAGCTAAACGTTTTTTTTTTATGGTAGAGGTTCTATTAATTTGTTATCAATCACATCTGACAACAGTCCCAGACTATGTTTGGAATATTTATTTCTGGCACAGAGTACAATAGGTCAACTTTTGTACTATGGGGGACAGTAGATTGACATAGGAGGTGCTTTTGCTCTTCGTTACTCATCTTGTTGGCTGATGAAAAGAACATGTGGACAGTTCTTCCAATATCTTCAATATGCACCTCAGAATTTAATAAGGACCCATGCAGTTCCGTCCCCGATGTGTCGGTCTTGACTTGTAGCCTGTGAGAAAGACCCGACCACCTTACTTACTGTGAGAGGTGCTTCTGCACGCAGCAGGGAGAAGGGAATTATAATGATTATATTCAGCACAACGGCCACTGGCCACAAAAGGCATGGATTTTTTAGGGGGCATTACGGCCACACAAAGTGGATGCAGCCGGGAAATTCGAGGCATTATCAAGTGCTTGTCAGATTGTGAATGAGAGACTGATGAAGTGTTTACAGCCTTGATGAAGTGTGTACAGCAGAGCTCATACATTTCATGCAACTTTTTTCAAATCTTCATTAGAGTCTTGTCTGCCAAATGAACTAGTGTAGCCCAGAGCCATATGGCATAACTAGATCAGGGCCTAACATAAAGACAACTTAGAGTATTCCCTTCTGTTCTTCTGAACTAGACTACAGTTTCTTCACATCATGTTTCTTTAGGCCTGTCTAAAATATTTAATGGATTTATTGTGATGGTGTAGGCTATATTACATGAATTTATTAGACTTTTTAAAATGTAGATCTTCCAAAGGTCTGCATCAGGCTATGTGTGGAAGCCAGAAAATGCTCAAAGTGTTTATGTTAATGAATGGTAATTTACCGTGAGACCAGCAGTCATTTGCATGACAATCACCAGCTGACAAAATGTTATGACCGCCACAGCCCGAGCCATGACACCCTACTGGCACCACAGCCAGGCCAACACTATGACGGGTCAGCTCAGCTGTCCCTTAAGAAGCTGTCACAAAGACCTGACATCAGAGACAGTTCGCCAGCATGTCGGCCTGCCATGATCCTTGGAAGTGTCATAGTGTTGGCCCGGCCATGGCGCCAGTAGGGTGTCATGGCTAGGCCTAGTTAAATAAAGGTTAAATGTATATATATATTTTTTTCATTGTCACACGTACACACGTCAAAGGCTCGGTGGCTCTCTTCTTGTACAGTGTGTCTTGTTTCCTTGTTGTAGTGTTTCATCTGTACATCCAATCACATCATCAGAGACCAGTTATCAAATCAAATCAAATCAAATTGTATTTGTCACATACACATGGTTAGCAGATGTTAATGCGAGTGTAGCGAAATGCTTGTGCTAGTTCCGACAATGCAGTAATAACCAACAAGTAATCTAACTAACAATTCCAAAACTACTGTCTTATACACACAAGTGTAAGGGGATAAAGAATATGTACATAAAGATATATGAATGAGTGATGGTACAGAGCGGCATAGGCAAGATACAGTAGATGGTATCGAGTACAGTATATACATATGAGATGAGTATGTAAACAAAGTGGCATAGTTAAAGTGGCTAGTGATACATGTATTACATAAAGATGCAGTAGATGATATAGAGTACAGAATATACGTATGCATATGAGATGAATAATGTAGGGTATGTAAACATTATATTAGGTAGCATTGTTTAAAGTGGCTAGTGATATATTTTACATCATTTCCCATCAATTCCCATTATTAAAGTGGCTGGAGTTGAGTCAGTGTGTTGGCAGCAGCCACTCAATGTTAGTGGTGGCTGTTTATCAGTCTGATGGCCTTGAGATAGAAGCTGTTTTTCAGTCTCTCGGTCCCAGCTTTGATGCACCTGTACTGACCTCGCCTTCTGGATGATAGCGGGGTGAACAGGCAGTGGCTCGGGTGGTTGTTGTCCTTGATGATCTTTATGGCCTTCCTGTAACATCGGGTGGTGTAGGTGTCCTGGAGGGCAGGTAGTTTGCCCCCGGTGATGCGTTGTGCAGACCTCACTACCCTCTGGAGAGCCTTACGGTTGTGGGCGGAGCAGTTGCCGTACCAGGCGGTGATACAGCTCGACAGGATGCTCTCGATTGTGCATCTGTAGAAGTTTGTGAGTGCTTTTGGTGACAAGCCGAATTTCTTCAGCCTCCTGAGGTTGAAGAGGCGCTGCTGCGCCTTCTTCACAATGCTGTCTGTGTGGGTGGACCAATTCAGTTTGTCTGTGATGTGTATGCCGAGAAACTTAAAACTTGCTACCCTCTCCACTACTGTTCCATCGATGTGGATAGGGGGGTGTTCCCTCTGCTGTTTCCTGAAGTCCACAATCATCTCCTTAGTTTTGTTGACGTTGAGTGTGAGGTTATTTTCCTGACACCACACTCCGAGGGCCCTCACCTCCTCCCTGTAGGCCGTCTCGTCGTTGTTGGTAATCAAGCCTACTACTGTTGTGTCGTCCGCAAACTTGATGATTGAGTTGGAGGCGTGCGTGGCCACGCAGTCGTGGGTGAACAGGGAGTACAGGAGAGGGCTCAGAACGCACCCTTGTGGGGCCCCAGTGTTGAGGATCAGCGGGGTGGAGATGTTGTTACCTACCCTCACCACCTGGGGGCGGCCCGTCAGGAAGTCCAGTACCCAGTTGCACAGGGCGGGGGGTCTCGAGCTTGATGACGAGCTTGGAGGGTACTATGGTGTTAAATGCCGAGCTGTAGTCGATGAACAGCATTCTCACATAGGTATTCCTCTTGTCCAGATGGCTTAGGGCAGTGTGCAGTGTGGTTGAGATTGCATCGTCTGTGGACCTATTTGGGCGGTAAGCAAATTGGAGTGGGTCTAGGGTGTCAGGTAGGGTGGAGGTGATATGGTCCTTGACTAGTCTCTCAAAGCACTTCATGATGACGGAAGTGAGTGCTACGGGGCGGTAGTCGTTTAGCTCAGTTACCTTAGCTTTCTTGGGAACAGGAACAATGGTGGCCCTCTTGAAGCATGTGGGAACAGCAGACTGGGATAGGGATTGATTGAATATGTCCGTAAACACACCAGCCAGCCGTCTGGGCCTGCAGCCTTGCGAGGGTTAACACGTTTAAATGTTTTTCTCACCTCGGCTGCAGTGAAGGAGAGGCCGCATGTTTTCGTTGCAGGCCGTGTCAGTGGCACTGTATTGTCCTCAAAGCGGGCAAAAAAGTTATTTAGTCTGCCTGGGATCAAGACATCCTGGTCCGTGACAGGGCTGGTTTTCTTTTTGTAATCCGTGATTGACTGTAGACCCTGCCACATACCTCTTGTGTCTGAGCCGTTGAATTGAGATTCTACTTTGTCTCTATACTGACGCTTAGCTTGTTTGATTGCCTTGCGGAGGGAATAGCTACACTGTTTGTATTCGGTCATGTTTCCGGTCACCTTGCCCTGATCAAAAGCAGTGGTTCGTGCTTTCAGTTTCACGCGAATGCTGCCATCAATCCACGGTTTCTGGTTTGGGAATGTTTTAATCGTTGCTATGGGAACGACATCTTCAACGCACACGTTCTAATGAACTCGCACACCGAATCAGCGTATTCGTCAATGTTGTTGTCTGACGCAATACAAAACATATCCCAGTTAGTGTTTTCTCTTTGGGGAAATGGAAGCCTACAAATGCTCTTTTGACATGTTTACATTCTGTAGGTGAAATGCAGTTAAACTGGAAGAATGTTTGGATAGTATCTATACAGAGTAGAGTCAAAACATCCACTGTGCATTTAGAATGTCAATGTCATTTACATAACATCACATAACAGTCATTAAACCTAAAATGTTCCAGGTTTAAGCCTGATATTGTGCCATGTCATTCAAGGAGAATACAGTACACAACATGCTATCAAGCTATCCAGAGAGGCAGGAAGCACTGCATGGTGGGAAAGGTTTCCACAGTCAGCCAGACAGCCCTGCCCTGCCTGTCCCCTAGGCCGTCTGTCTGTCTCTGTCCGACACCCTCTGTGCACAGCAGGGCTGCTGGGAGTTGTTGTTTTCTTCAGCTTGCTGTTTGCTCTTTTATGAGGCTGATTTTCAGTCTAATTGGATCTCACAGGCAGAGTTCTGAGTCCGTATTCAAAAAGCGTCTCAGAGAAGGAATGCAGATCGAGGATAAGTTTTTGCTTTCAGATCTTAATGAATACGATTTTATGGGCAGGGGGGGGGGATCTGATCCTAGATCAGCACTCCTACTCTGAGATTCTGTGAATATGGGCCCTGAACACTTAGAGACTACTTCCAACAAGCTCTGTGCTCAATATGCCCAGTGAGCAGATCCTCCAACGTCCATTTCAATCAGCTTCTCTTCTGCCTCTGAGTAAAGTGGAGGCATTATGATTACTTTACACTTCTAAAGCAGAATGGTTTAAGGTTTATACAAATAAATAGTGTTTATTGACTATTGATATTAGAAACATTTTGGTACAGTCATGATTCTTAATTCAGTGAAGTCTTAGCAATTCACGTTTCCATAGACAGAAAACTTCCCATGTTTTTCTTCCAGGAAGGCACAGTATGTTGTGTAGTAGTAGTAGTACCAGTACTTTACAGGGTTATGATCGCGAAGGCAGGAAATGTGTCAGCCACATCCTAGCCGCGGGGGGTTTTACGCTCCGCTCCGGATTGGTTGCTACATATCAGTCGTATAATCAGAAGCATATCACTTCAGGGTAAAATACCCACATCCTCTAACAGCGGGGACCCACTAGCTAATGTGGCTAGCTCAGCAAAGCTCTCCAAGAAAGCCCCAAATAGAGAACTCTACCTCACCCTGTTGCTCCCTTTCCAAGTGCTGTAACAGTCAGACATGGATGTTTTAGCTAGCTCTTGGGGTACAGTTTTAGTTAGCTCCTGGGCTACACTTTTAACTAGCTCTCGGGCTACTCTATGATTTAGCTAGCTCTTAAACTAAACTATGTTATAGTTAGCTGGACGATTGCTGTTCCTTAATTTTAATTTAGAAGAATGTCCTTTGAAGCACATGTCCCAGTATTCTACAGATTCATATTGATTGTGCTTGACACTTAAGGCACACAAAGACATTGATAATAGGGAGAGAGTGGCTCTTATTGATTGTGTAATGATGAGGCAGATTGTGAGGGGGGATAGATAGGGACCTGGGGAAGGTGGCGAGAAGGGGCAATTACGGCAATTATGGCCAATTACAGCAATGACAAACATCACTTACGAGGGGAGACACCCAAGGCCAGACAGGAGACAGACAGAAGAGCCACCCAACCAACATCATCACCTCCATATCTGTTGTCACTGTCCTGCCGTATCTGTTGTCATCGCAGATATACAGAGACAGACACATCGATCTGGCAGAGCAGGACTGGGGACAGACAGACAGGACAGGTGATTAACATTTTGGGATGTTAATCATAAATGGGACGTGTTTATTTGCTACATGTAAACAGAAAAGACATTAGCTGAGTATAATGCTGCAGTGTTTGCTCCGTTCCAGACATTATTATGAGCCGTCCTCCCCTCAGCAGCCTCCACTGGTGTTACAGTACCACTGCTCTAGTCTGTCCACCTGCAATTACAGGAGACCTAGTCTACAATACCCCTGTACTTTGACTACAGATGACTCTTTCAACTATTGTAAACCAGTGCTTAGCTCAGGGCTAATAGGGGGTCATGTTGTTGCTCCACTCTGTTGTCTGTATGATTTGAGCCTTTAGAGATTGTTGAAGCTCTCTAGAATGTCAACAGGGCTGAAGGTATTGATCCACCTAGTAAATCAACTACGTTAAAGTCAAAATATGTTATAGAGAGAATATTGAGAGGAGTTAAATCACTGTTAGTCCTCAAAAGCCAACCAAGATGATGCCCATGCTATCAATTACTTAAATATAATAGCATTTTGAAAAGTCTTTTAAATAAAATATTAAATGTACAGAGGTCACTGAGGTCATCTGTGTTTATCATGACTATAATCTGTTTGAGATGACTTATTAGTTTGATTCGCTTCCCTCCTTTCTTGGTTTGGTTTTCAATCCAACTATAGTTAAGCTAAACCATTCTGTTTTAGTGCCATGTCATGTCTGGCAGCAGACACAAGGCCTAATGAACAGTTTGATTTACCCAGAAACATCTCTGAACTGTCGTCAAAGTCTCTGAACCATCGTCAAAGTCAGTCAGCAACCACTGCCAGAGTCCTGCTGGGGAATAACTGGCAAAATTAAACTAGGATCCCACATTGTTTGGACGAACTCTTTGAACTTCATTTGATGGGCGCTTCATTTGTTGTCAATCATAGAAGCAATTGAAAGGACTCCTGTCATTCTCCATTATTGTTTTGGCGAATCTTCAAGACTTTTCATAAAAAACAAACTGACTTTTTCAAGTGCTGGCTGTCCATAGAGTATGTGTTGAAGTTGTTTATTTTCAGTAAAGCCACAATATGGTCTCCGTAAGAATAACAGACTATTCAGAAGTAGGATCTTAATTTGGTCACCTTGTTGCAGGATAACATTGCAGTAAATGTAAAACTTGGAGTGTATTTAAGGTTTAAAAAGGCTTCTGAAGCTTCTGATAAACTCAGACTTGATTTTCCCTTACGAAAAATGGATGAACCCCAGCAAAAATGTCCATTAGTTATATTCCACGTAATAATTCACATACTGTTGCTCCAGGATTATTTTCCTGCTGTAGCAAACTGACTCAAATTAAGATCCTACATCCGTAGGCTTATGATGTGGATGGATGGATGGAAAAATATTTGCTATAAACTAACATTTCTTCTCATCCTTTGTTAAGTAAAACAATTTGTTCCCTGAATTCATTCTCACCACAAAACAGCGGCCTCAGACGTCAGTAGAGTATTGGACCGTCTCCATACATTACCCACAAATCCCCGAGACCAGACACACAAGGCATTTAACAGAATTTATTCATCTGAATTTAGATGAAGCAGAATTATAGACAATAGAGCTAGGAGTTTTCCCTGGTCAGTACAGTACAGTACAGTAGATAAGATAATTAATAATTAGGTGGGTGCTTACATTTGTAGTATACAAGTTTGTTTTTTGCATATCCCACCCCCGAGACACCCTCAGAGAGTGGAGTCAGAGCCAGAGATCAGCCATTATCAACGGCAACCCTGGAGCAATTAGGGTTAAGTGCCTTGCTCAAGGGAATATCGACAGATTTATACTTTAGCTTGATAGTAAACTTCACTGAACTTGATTTTGGTGTTGTTGTTGAGGCAAACAGCCATGTCAGAACATTCACAGAACAGATAGGAGAACAGATGCTGAGAGAGGTTACAGAGGCTTATTCTTCTGACTGAACTCAATCTAGACTGTTTCTTATGGAACAGTTTCTTATGACACCTCAGTTACATCTTTGCCTACAGGACAGCATTGGGACTCTATGTGTTGTATCTCTTTCCAGTATTCAGTATCTCTCACCAGAGGTTGTCTATGATCTAAGACTAAAAGTAGCTGTGAGAAAGGCGGTGAAACTGAGCTAAGCAGCTTAGCTAGCCTTGTGTTTCATAGTCGTCCTGAATTTGTTTCGTCTGGTATTGCTAGATTCTTCACAGAGCCTGCCTGCGGGGGGAACACATCACTCTGCGGTGCAGGAAAGGGGGAGGACAGGGGACTGGAGAAGGAAGTCTTAAGGAAATTGCTGTTAAGTGGTTCTTGTGGCTTTGGCTCATCAGATCCATATTGGCTCTGCGGCCTCCCAGTTTCCCATGGCTCCTATACCAGGACTGGGATGGGCTGGGGACTGGTTCATAAACATAGACTGTACTCTTTTAATCATTACTGTTTTGGAGAAGGTTTCATTTAGGTATACAGTGCTGGATTTGTGGCAGTTAAGAATGCAATTTTTCATACCTGAGCTTGTAGAGGAAAATAGTATTTTTTGGAAATGAAATAGTTCCACTAAAAAGAAATGGACAAAGTTTTGAACTTGAAGGACGTATATCTGGCTCAGACAAAGATGTGTATCTAAAATGGTATATCTGTAATGTCTTCTCTATTTCTGTAAAAACACACAGATGTAAGAATCATATCCAATGTACAGTATATTATGAATCAGTGTTCCAGCTCTTTATGACACTGCATAGTGTCATGTTGTTGAGTGAAGGACAGTAACTGATTATTCTCCATGTCTGTTGTCAGGAACCTGATGCCTCGGACCCTGGAAGGTCAGATCACCATGGAGAAGACGCCCAGCTACTTTGTGACCAAGGAGGCTCCTCGTCGCCTCTGCACCATGAACTGCCACACCAAGCTCATTGTAGTCGTCCGAGACCCCGTGACCCGGGCAATCTCCGACTATACCCAGACGCTGTCCAAACAACCCGGCCTCCCCTCTTTCCAGAGCCTGGCCCTCAAGAATACTTCTACGGGATTGGTCGACACCTCGTGGAGCGCCGTGCGCATCGGCCTGTACGCCAAGCACCTGGAAAACTGGCTCCAGCACTTCCCCTTATCTCACTTCCTGTTCGTCAGCGGCGAGCGGCTGGTGTCCGACCCGGCGGGGGAGATGGGCCGGGTGCAGGACTTCCTGGGTCTGAAGAGGGTGGTGAGCGACAAGCACTTTTACTTCAACCAGACTAAGGGATTCCCCTGTCTGAAGAAGCCAGAGGGAAGCAGCAGGCCCCGGTGTCTGGGGAAGTCCAAAGGAAGGCCTCATCCACAGATCTCACCAGAGGTACTGCAGAGGCTCAGGGACTTCTACAGGCCATTCAACCTCAGGTTCTACCGGATGACTGGACGAGACTTTGGATGGGACTGAGCCGTCCACCAATGTTACATGGAAATCAAGCCAAAGGGTGAAAATGATTACTTTAAAACATGTGGAGAGGACACTGCTTTCATCAAGACAGGAAACACAAGACTGACGTTACATTTGTCAATGAGGGAACAGGGGTTCTAGGTTACCACTTTGACTTGTGACATGGTATGCATTATACACAATGTTGGCATTTTTTGGTATTTTATGGAACAATGATATAAAGCTGTCGTTTATAGTTTCAGTTACAGTATGTGTATGTTGCTACATGTAAGAATAATGTAAGAACTCATTGTTTTGCCAGTGTAAAGTACATGAACCAGGAGATCATGATACATGTCACACAGTAAGTAGACCAAAGGACGTTGATGACTTGATACCTCTGTGTGAGGAGACTCATGTTACAATGGATTATACAAAGGATTATACCCAACCTGTTTCTGACCAGCGTGTGTGTGTGTGTGTGTGTGTGTGTGTGTGTGTGTGTGTGTGTGTGTTTAAGATACCGTAAGGAAAGTGTATTTATTGCAATAAGTGTATGTAGCTTTAATTATTCTTGTGACCACCCAACTAAGCAACAAAACATTTCTTTATCAGGGTTGACAATCCTTTTCTTTTGACTTTTGTTTTCAATGGTACTGTAGATCTAAAAACCAAATGTGTAACTATCTATCATTATCTGTCAAGTCAATCTAATACCAGACCCTGTTTACAGCATTTCCATTGGGACAGTATTACATTGGGACAGTATTACATTGGATGATGAACCTCTATTACAAAGACTTTGTACACAGAATGCTTTTTCTTCTCCTTGGGTAAAGAGTTAATTATGATGTGATACTTATTTCACCTTTTAACTCAAAGTTATTTAAGCCTCATTTAAAATGATGCTCTTACTTGCAAACCTTTGATGCATCCAACAAAGATACCTCACTTAGGGTACAGAAACACCATTTTGCAACCAAAACAGATTTGTATGTATAGTTTACCCTTCAATGATGAAACGCAATTATCATTATCTTGACATTACCAGTTCACTTAACTCTACCAGGTCATTTGTAAATGTCATGCTTAAAGATTATGTTTGTCAAAGTTTATTTCCTTTCAATTATGTATAGGAAACTGTTTTGTATTACTCTGTAAAAATGTTCTATTAAACCATACTGAAGTTTACAACACTATTGTACATACTGAAATGAGAATATGTTGAGATGTTTAGTAAAGCTTCATTTGAAATGAACATAATGTTAGTTTTTTACTGAAACACACAGTGGTGCGGTTATGCTCTTGTGACCTGTCAGTGTTCTACTAGCTACAACAGGTCTCATTGAGACCCACCATCAGCAGACCCTTGGAGGTCTGTAGACCCAACTCTACCTCGTTTAGCATAGCCAGACCTTGTATTATTGTGTTCTGTGTATTCTCGGAGAACTCAGAAGCCTGGAATAAGAGGCTAAACTCTGTCTAACTCCTCAGTAGAAAACATGCACAGACCTCCGCTTCCCTCTTTCCTCTCTTCCTCTTCATCTTCCCTCTTTCCTCTCTTCCTCTTCATCTTCCCTCTCCTCTCTTTCCTCTCTTCCTCTTCATCTTCTCTCTCCCTCTCTTTGCCCCTTCCCCCTCGTCCCCCCTTCCCTCTCCTCTCTTTCCTCTCTTCCTCTTCATCTTCTCTCTCCCTCTCTTTGCCCCTTCCCCCTCGTCCCCCCTTCCCTCTCCTCTCTTTCCTCTCTTCCTCTTCATCTTCTCTCTCCCTCTCTTTGCCCCTTCCCCCTCGTCCCCCTCGTCCCCCCTTCCCTCTCCTCTCTTTCCTCTCTTCCTCTTCATCTCTCTCCCTCTCTTTGCCCCTTCCCCCTCGTCCCCCCTTCCCTCTCCTCTCTTTCCTCTCTTCCTCTTCATCTTCTCTCTCCCTCTCTTTGCCCCTTCCCTCTCGCCCCCCCTTCGCTCTCCCTCTTTCTCTCCCTCCACACAGTGAGACCACATGTACAGTCTGAGGGCTGTGTGTGCTGTGGCCTTAAATGATGAAATATGTCAGCTGTCTTAAAAAGACCCCATCCTTCCCTCTCTGGGCAGAATTAGCACCACTCCTTTCTTTCAAAAGGGAGAAAACACATCTGCTCTGGTGGAACAACTTTTTAAAAAAGGAAGCCAACTTTCCCCCTGAAATGTAGACTGGGATGGATGCAGAACAGCTCCAGGATTAACAGTTAATGAATGGGCTCAGTTTAGGTTTAGTACCCAGTTACCTTGGCAGTAGCACTACTTTCTGCCTCCTGCCTACCTCCACCCAGTAGTCTACAGTACCTCCACCCAGTAGTCTACAGTACCTCCACCCAGTAGACTATGCCTGTCACACATTCCCACCTATCCGCCTCACTTAAATACGTCTGGCCACAGGCTAGTAGTGCCCTCAGTACCATTTAATGTCCCTGGCTCACTTCATCTGTCCCACATTTTATTACATTTTATTTAGCTGTCTTGCTGATAGCTGCCTTTTCTGAGTGCCAGCCCAGTGGTAGGAGTGTGTGTGTGTGTGTGTGTGTGTGTGTGTGTGTGTGTGTGTGTGTGTGTGTGTGTGTGTGTGTGTGTGTGTGTGTGTGTGTGTGTGTGTGTGTGTGTGTGTGTGTGTGTGTGTGTGTGTTTTTGCCTGTGCCTGCGTGTGTGTCCATTTTTTCATATTCCCCCTCCATCTGGGCAAGTCGTTAGCACCAATGTCTTCGGTACCAGCCTAACAGTAAACTTAATGAAATCAGCGGAACATGAATCATAGGCTACATGTTCATTATACACTGGGCTGAACTACTGTGGCTCTAATGGGACTGCAACCCGACTGCAACCACAGCATGGTATGAGTGGATGCTCTGGGCAAAGCTGTCCCAAAACACTGCACAATGGGACCCGGAGGAATGGCTATGTATTTGAATCATTCCATTCTATGGGCATGGTCTCAACTTGAGGTGCATACATAACATAACTCTCATTGATATCCACTGTCGGCATCCGAATTGACAGCTCTATGCACTGAAGATCTATGTATCTGCTAGATATGATTCAACCCTTTAATAAGTCTGGTAATGTGACAGATCATGTAGACAGTCAAAGACTCCATCCTGGTTACATTGAACATGCCATCGTAAAACAACCCTGACATCATTGCGCCCCATCGTGAAAACAGTAGTACCAAGACATAATTTCTCACACGCGAGCCAAAAGGGGGATTTTGTAGTTTAGAAGACTCTACTAAGTTATCCAACAGAAATGACAAACTGTAGTGTACAATAACCAATCATTGCACTTCAGTTTCCATACACAGATAATTCCACAGATAAACCCAGAGGGAAACTGTGATCCAGTTGTTCTGACTGATTTGTTTACATTGAAGAGGATGGAGGTTTTAACAATGACGACCTATAAAACCCGTACATGACTGAAGGGGTACATCAATTAAATTACAGGTTCATAAACCTTAATGTCTTCCGTTCCCCAACTAGGCAATTTGTTGTGGACCTAGTGGTATGCAGCTCTTAAGAATGAGGCCAAAATGTGATGCATGCCATCACTTCCTAGCATTGTGGATTTGTTTACCCTTATGAAAATCACCTGACGTGGATACGGTTACAGCCCTGTAATTATTGGAGATGAACCGTGATGAGGGACCTATATATTTTGCGTAAGGGACGGATGAGACATATATGGGCATATGGCAGACTAATCAGAACCAGTCACGAAGGAGGGTTGAACGATTTTGAGGGTTCTCAGTTTGAAGAAAAAGGGCTGATTTGTACACACCAGATAAAAGCAGGGTTACAGTGTAAAATAGGTTTCTTTTGATTACTCATAAATGAAGACAGTCCGTTCTACAAGACTCCACACACTCTGTGGTTAGGGTAGTACACTGTATCTTGTTAAAAGAGTGACTCTGGCTTTAATTGTTCAGAGTAATTTGGGTCAAAATGGTTTAACTTTAAACTGGTGGGCAGTAAGCCTGTTTCAGGGAATGTTTTTTAGAGATGGGGATTAGGAAGTTTAACAATGGGACTTCATACTATTTCAGGACAAAACTCTTGCTTCAATACCACTTAGCATCCAAGTTGCTAGTCATTTATAATTAGCTTATTGGGTCTTTTTTTGAAAAATCACACAATTACATTTCATTGGATGGCAGACACCCATAAATGGCAAGGTGCAGAGCTAAATTGCTATTACCAATTGGATGAGAAAACTTCACACTTGAAACCATAACAGGGTTTTAAATCAATTATTTTCTACAGTACTGTCGACAGTCATCACATTCCAGGCATTCTGTTTTCACTAACAACTGAATCTATATCACTTAACATCTGAAAAGCCAAATGATATCACCGAATTCTTTAAGACTAGAGATTGCCTCGAAATATACATCTACTACCTAGTGCACCGTTGAATATGTCTTCAATTGATAGCATAGTACCTTCAGAGACAATGAGCCCTACACTCTTAGAAAAAAAGGTGCTATCTAGAACCCAAAAGGGTTCCATAGAAGAACCCTTTTTGATTCCAGGTAGAATCCTTTTGGGTTCCATGTAGAACTCTTTCTACAGAAAGATCCACCACATTGTACCCCCCTTTCAGGTGCTACCGTGCTAAGCCTTAATGAAGTGCACACCTGTTATGTTACATGGTTCAATTTCAGCTGCCAAGGACTCCATTCTGCCATAAGTCAGTATATAAGTTCCATGGTATAGGACAAGTTTTATATAAGTCTATGTAAAGCTTTGCCATGTCTATATAAAGCACTAATTGGTTCTTGATATGTTCCATGGTTTTATTAAACCCAAACACCCACTTATAAATGATTTATGATGGATTGACTTGAACACAAAGTAATTACTTCCATGTGTGGGAGATCAACTATAGTCAAAGATTCCATCATTAATTAGGACATTTATGAAGCGGACAAGAAGATAAACTATGTAACTATTGGTTTCCTAGACTGACATACATACAGACGCACACACACACACAAACAATCCAAACTTACATACAATATTTTTCTCAGCTAATCGCCAGCAATGAAATCCCATACTATCTATTCTTCGATAGTTTGCTATTCGTTGCCATGTGGACATATCTGTGCCTTGTTGTCATGCATGTGATATTGAATCCTCCCTCACTCAGTCTTTCCACTAGCTGTGTGTGCCTGTGGCGTCTGCTTTCTTAGGATGACCACACCACAGTACAGTCTGGTGACATACATACAGCACAGCACCCAAGTAGAACATCACGAACTGTCATTTCCTAAACGGAGACGTGGCAAGACTGTATAAAAAACTCTATAGGACTCTCAAAGTCAAATCTATAGGACCTTCTCAATAGTACACTTGAAACAGACACAATAACATGTTTTAAGTTGTCTACTGTTTCCCAATCACCGCCAGCCTACAGATGAGCTTGAGCTTGGAGTGAGAAATCGACAAAAAGGTGGGAGCTGCTGTCTGTATGAACCCAAATGCAGGAACTCAGTGTCCTCAAGCCAAGAGAGGAGAGTTAACTACCTGCTACTACCTCTACCACCCAGTCATGAGTTGCTGATGAGTGCTGAGGATGGATGAAGGTGTTGTAGTGTGTCATACAGACTGTCTGTGTAAAATGAACCTCCAAAACTCATCTTCCTTCCTTCCTGCCTGTGTGCCTCACCTCTGCCTGCTCCTGGAATGACAGCTACCAGCCCTGTCATCTTTTAAAGATCCACCACACTCACTTCTGCGTTCACACGCAGGGGAAGCATTTCAGACAAATTAAATGGTAACTGATACCTTTCTTGTGTGACTGAGTGAGTGTGTCAGTATTTGGTCATGTTAACTTGGGGCTTATTTTTGTGTAGAAATGCAAAAGCTATACCCTACAGCAGAATTGCTTTTGTTTCCCCACTCAAAATAAATAATGATGTGTTTTCTTTTCACAATGGGATTCCCTTTCTTCAAAGAGCGACTTCACTCTTTGGCTCATGTTTTACCCCACTGGCTTGATGCCCTGCAATGAATGACATCATTGTTACTGTCAGTGTGTGAGTGTTGGGTTGGTTTGAAGACACGCTGTGGTCTAACTGCAGGTAATCCACTCCCTGAGAATGTTAAGTGTACCTTCTCAGGCCTCTCGCTCGATGACAACATGCCATTTCACTGTTCTGAATGCTAAGCCATGGCTCCACACTTGGCTTTGAACCTATTGTTCAAGCCTAAGAGAGGAGACTAGAGGATAATACCCACAGACACATATAAGCTAAGATGACGATAATCATATCTCGTAAAAAGGAGCACCTGAAAGAGTACACATGCATATGCTATAACCCAATCATAGTTCACCAGACTGTATCATAGACGATAGTTGGGTACAGTTACAGCTACAGTGAGATTCTGAAGACATATTAAAACGGAACCTTTCATTGTTGTCATGATGATGAACAAGTTGGACATAACCCTAGTCCCCTGGAGGCTGCTGGGACATATAGTTGTGAGGCTGGGTGATAGAATGCCTCTGAGGTGTGGGATGATGATGGTGTATACTACACACAGACTCAGGTTACAGGGAGAGACAGGCTGAGACTGTGATTGATCCTGATAGCAGAGGCCTGTGGGAGAAGTGTAATTCAACCTGGAACAGATGTTAAAACCCCTGGAAGAACGTGGTTATGGAGAGGGCAGAGCTGGCAGACCCACGCTGCCCTTATTTACCGCCATTATAGACAATGGTTGAGCCGCACAGCGCGAGCCAGTTACAGATGAGAAGATACATTTGACTGTGGATTTGAGAAACTGAGAAATGACGGACTGTAATCAAGTCAGACAGAAGTTACACAAGCCTGAAAATCTGGAGTCCTTTCCTGGAAAGAAGCCAAATGAAAAGGCTTGTTTGATCCTATGACAAGAAACATTCCAGTTGAGAGTTGTTGTAGGTTGAAAGAAATCATACCATTTTCACACTACCCTGCCGACCCGAATCAAGCTTTGCTGGCTCCGATATCAATATCAACTAGCCACTATGGTGGACACATGGAGATGGAGGGTGACAAGGAGTTACATCTGGCCAGAAGTCTGATACTCTGATCACTTCCAAAAAAACACAGGTGTAATATGCTGTCTCATAAAGCCAGTGGATGAAGACAGTCTCCTCTCCACTGTTATAATGGGATAACATGCAGCAGGCCCACAACACAACTAGAGCAAAAACCTCCCTAAAACCTCCCTAAACTCAATAAGTCACGTCTTAAAAATCACTCATCTGTGACACTGTAGTGGAGACTCAATTTCATCTGTGAAATGTTGGAGATGATAAAAGGCACGCCAATATAAATTAACAGGCTGTAAATGTTTAATATGACTACTTCTTCAGGCTGATTTGGCTTTGAAGAGGATTGGATCTGTAAGAGAAAAATCCCATGATTGTTTTTCCTATTCATAGTAGAGTAGACAGGAGTTCAAAATGCCATGGGCAATGTTCCTCACAAACAGGAGAAAAAGACAAGATTTTTTAAGGCGAACATTCTAACTGTGATCACAGTGATGTGCTGTGGCAGAGGCTGTTGTCTAGAGCAGAAAACAACAATAGGTCAGGATAAGATTAAGATCAGCACCTGGCCCACTTATTGAGCATCTGATTTAGTGAAATCTACTGGACCAGAAATTCAAAACAAGACTTCAAGTTTTGTATCTATCATATTTCCCATTGTAAAATCAATACATTTTTTTAGTCTAATAGGCTACATTGTAATTCTGTATTAGAATCTTTGAGTAAGCACTGCCCTCTGCTGGTTTCAGAAATGCAACAATGTACTTGATCAGTGTGGCCATTCTGCATGAAATAGGCCTGCCTAATGACTCTAGTGTAATTCCATACATTTCATCCAGCTCTCTGCTCTGATTAAAAGCAAATTACAGAAATGTACCATACAACACAGATTTTAAGAGTTTGCTAATGATCTGTCAAAGTCTGCCAACTTTAAAAGTCATGCTGACAACATCATCTATGCCAGCATGTAGTTCATCGTGCACCTGCACAGCGGATACACCCTTGGGAGTCCCTGTGAGAATCAGATCCCCCTCTTCTAGGGTGATGATCTCACTGATGTAGCTGATGAGAAAGGGAATGGAGAAAATCATCTGAGAGGTGCAGCCATTCTGGCGCATCTGGCCGTTCACATTGAGCCAGATCTTCACGTTTCCCGGGTCGGGTATCCGCTCTTTGGGGATGAATTCACTGACGGGACAAGATGTGTTGAACGCTTTGGCCAGAGTCCACGGAAGACCTTTAGACTTGCAGTCATCCTGGACGTCCCGAGCTGTCATATCCAAACACAGGGCGTACCCTGCGACGTGTTGCATCGCGGAGGATTGGGGGATAGCGGTGCCTCCTTTCCCGATGACCACCCCCAACTCGATTTCATGGTGTACACTGTTGGAGTATTTGGGAATGAGGATAGGTGAGCCCTCTGTCAGATATGCAGATGGAGTCTTCAGGAACAACACGGGCTCTGTTGGGACGACGTTATTCAGCTCCTTTGCATGGTCGGCGTAGTTCCTTCCAACACAGATGATCTTCTTTCCCCACTCCCAAAATCGAGATATATTTCGTGAAGTCATTGTAAAGAAATATTGTCAAGTCTACAGCTGCCCGAAGCAGTTCTTACCATCAAAACGACCTTTGCCCGCTGCAGCTTCCTTGAACAAACCTGTCAAACGTACGGTATCCCAGAGTGGACAAAAAAAGTTGACGTGTTACATAATAAAAGTTCATTCAAAAATATGAGATATTTCGATACGAAATAAATGCATTATATAAATATTACAATGAAGCTAAATCAGTGCATATATATTACAAACTCAACCTGATTACAAATATGACGTCGTAAGGTTCCGTGGGTTCGCTTTCTCCAGCCTATCAGCTGATATTCACGAGCTACTCCCCTCGCATTCGATTGGTGTATCTGTGGAGGTCAACGTTAAAGAAGGCGGAACTCTTCATTAAACCAAACGAGTTTGGTTCCTGTACATGCGATTGCGATATTAGCAAACAGCTACAGTGTTGCTGGCTATGTTTTACAGGTCACTGGTAGCGAGTGCCTGCACTCTTGGCGTTCTTGGAGCCGCTGCAACGTATAAAATTGGTATGTTTCGCTCACATCCCGATCTTTCAGGTTCTTTACACAGCTACATAACAACCCTGAAAGTTTCTAAACGAACTGTCACTGATGGCACGCCAACGTAAGGTTAGCTAGCTTTCATATTTGTAATTTACACAGCATATTCAAATGCTAGCTAGCTACTGTCAAAGCAGCCATATATCTTTGAAGCAGCTGTCCCGGGCTAGCTAACTGGTGTTCATTAGCGCTTAGCAAGCCCCTGATGCTATTACATCATCCCCTTCCTTGTCTGGCATTTCCTCTTACAATTCTCTCACACACAGACTGAACTGAAGGCTTAGCTACGCATAGAATTTGGCAGCATCGAAATATTTGCAAACCATTGGATTCCAGTTATTTTAATGTATTATTCTGATCTTACTCCATAGTACTTCGGTTTTGTGTTCTCTGGCTGGCTTGTTTACTTTCATGTGAATGACAGCTTGAATAAATTGAGAACAAGCTCTCTCTGACAGGGTTACAATAGCTAAACTTTACTTGGCTGTTCTCCAAGAACCACGTAGCCCTTGTGTACATTGTAAGCACGTTTACCTTCTGTTTACCCTGTATGTGAACTGTATTTTTCAACGAAAATGGATTGGTTAATATTATGGCAACTATTTTATATTTTTACGATGACAAATTGGTTAGTGAGTTCTGTTATGTCTAATGTGATGAACTGTAAATATTGTGTAGCCCCTGCGCACGTCCAAGCAGCCCTTCTACACAAGGAAGCTCCTGATATCCCGATAAGGAAGTCTTTACTGGTGGAGCAGAGCGACATGAAGGTAGAACTGCTGCCAGCCCTCACTGACAACTACATGTACCTTCTCATTGATGAGGAGTCAAAGGAAGCTGCCATCATAGACCCAGTTGAACCAGTGAAGGTATGAAATGAAATATAGCCTGCTGTAGGTTTGTTTTGATGGATCAACAGTAGGATATGATGTATATACATTTTATAATCATTTGATTGTCTCTTCAGGTTGTAGAAGCTATCAGAAAGCACGGTGTGAGACTTACAACAGTTCTGACTACCCATCACCATTGGTAAGTCCAGATGTCAATCATTGTTTTGAATATCACTCAGTGCAAATGACTCAGCGAAATTACCATTGTGAGCAGTCCAATAACACTGAGATTAGATATACCGACATTATAGGATTTCCATGTACCATGCGTTGTCTCCTTCTCTCTACAGGGACCATGCGGGAGGCAATGAGAAGATGGTGAGGCTAGTGCCTGGTCTCACTGTGTACGGAGGAGATGACCGGGTGGATGCCCTCACTAAGAAAGTCAAACACTCCAACACGTTCAAAGTAAGGCCTTTATACCTGAGTAACTACCAGCAGAATAACCTATGTAATAACCATAACAGACCTAAAACAAAACACCTGTCTATTTCATTGCCAGGTTGGTTCACTTACAGTCAAGTGTTTGTTTACGCCATGCCACACCACTGGCCACATTTGCTACCTTGTGACCAAAGACAACAGCACTGAGCCTCCAGCTGTCTTCACAGGTAAGCTACTGATATCGTTCCAATTTGACTGTATCACCTACTGTAATAGAGAGCAATAGTAATGGCATGTTGGCTAAAGCCCATGAGAAATTAAAAGGGGTTTTGGATAAAAGCCGAAAATAAGAACTGTGTTAAACACAGGCTTAGGAGATCTTATACGTTTTGTTCTGTGAGATAATCTGTCAGCTCCCTTTGTGAATTTTGAAGCATTTAGTAATCAAAACGGCACATAAAGGCTTCATAATTCATAAAGGTCATGTTAACTGACTGATATTCTCGTAGAACAAAACATATAAGCTCTCCTGAGCCTGTGTTAACCTCAGACCTTATATTTTATATCCTAAAACCACATTCTTTCCAAATTGGTTCGTTCAGCCATTCCTGAGGTACACTGCATGACCAAAAGTGTGTGGACACCTGCTCGTCGAACATCTCATTCCAAAATCATGGGCATTAATATGGAGTTGGTCCTCCTTTTGTTGCTATAACAGCCTCCAGTCTTCTGGTAAGGCTTTCCACTAGATGTTGGAACATTGTTGCGGGGACTTGCTTCCATTCAGCCATGACGTGAGGTCGGGAACTGATGTTGGGCGACGAGGCCGGCGTTCCAATTCATCCCAAAGGTGTTCGATGGGGTTGAAGTCACGGCTCTGCAGACCAGTCAAGGTCTTTGACACCAGTCTCGACAAACCATTTCTGTATGGACCTCTTTGTGAACGGGGCATTGTCATGCTGGAACAGGAAAGGGCCTTTCCCAAACTGTTGCTACAAAGTTGGAAGCATTTAATTGTCTAGAATGTTATTGTATGCTGTAGTGTTACGATTTCCCTTCACTGAAACTAAGGGGCCTAGCCTGAACCATGAGAAACAGCCCCACACCATTATTTCTCTTCCACCAAGGGGCAGACAAAGGGCAGGTAGCGTTCTCCTGTTATCCGCCAAACCCAGATTTGTCCGTCGGACTGCCAGATGGTGAAGCGTGATTCATCACTCCAGAGAACCCGTTTCCACAGCTCCAGAGTCTAATGGCGACGAGCTTTACACCACTCCAGCCAATGCTTGGCATTGCACATGGTGATCTTAGGCTTGTGTGTGGCTGTTAGGCCATGGAAACCAATTCATGAAGCGCCTGAAAAACGGTTCTTGTGTTGACGTTGCTTCCAGAGGCAATTAAGAACTTGGTAGTGAGTGTTACAGATTATTTTTATGTGCTACTCTGTGGTCCCGTTCTGTGAGCTTGTGTGGTCTACCTACCACTTCACGGCTGAGCCGTTGTTGCTTCTGGACGTTTCCACTTCACAATAACAGCACATACAGTTGACTGGGGCAGCACTAGCAAGGCAGAAATTTGACAGACTGACTTGTTGGAAAGGTGGCACCCTGTGACGGTGCCACGTTGAATGTCACTGAGCTCTTCAGTAAGTCCATTCAACTGCCAATGTTTGTCTATGGAGATTGCATGGCTGTGTGCTCTTTTTTTTTTATACACGTCAGCAATGGGTGTGGCTGAAATAGCCGAATACACACACTTGGAGGGGTGTCATGTATTCGGCTATAGAGAGATCTAATTTTCTTTTTTTTTAATCTAGGAGAACTCTATTGAAGTCTGAATAGACTCGTCGTAATGCAGTTCCAGTCATAGGGGACATCAATCTCTTAACAGTTCTGATCATTAAACATAAGTTACCTAAGTAAACCTACAGTAGTTCTCTATGTATTATTAAATCAGCAGATTTTTATGGCAGTCCTTTGACCCTTGTTATCTTCCTGTTTAGGGGACACACTGTTTGTTGCTGGCTGTGGGAAGTTTTTTGAGGGTACAGCTGAACAGATGTACAGGGCATTGATAGACGTGCTGGGACGTCTGCCCCCTGAAACAGTAAATATACCTCTATCACACTGTGTTAAATGAACTTCTACATATAACTTTCTTTACATGTAATGACAGCTACTGGATTAACACTATTCAGTGTCTGTCTTTTATAGGTTAGAAACGGTCAGTTATTATTACATTATATGTGACCAAGCACGTGTGCTGACAAACTCTGTCGTGTTAACACGACAGTCACGCAGCAGGTGGGAACAATAGTGTGTTTGTGTTCCAGCGTGTTTACTGTGGTCATGAGTACACCGTCAACAATCTGAAGTTCGCTCGACATGTGGAGCCCGACAACGAGGTCATCAAGAAAAAACTAGCATGGGCAAAGGTATATCTTGATACATTTCATTAAAGGCCCAGTGCAGTCAAACACATGATTTCCCTGGGTTTTTATATACATTTCCTCACTGAGGTTGGAATAATACTGTGAAATTGTAAAAAATTATGATTAATGCCCTTAGTGTAAGAGCTGCTTTTAAAAGATTGTCTGAAATTTCTGCTGTTTTTGGTAGGATGGAGTTTTGGCCTTCCATGGTGAAATCACCATGTGGTAAATTGGTTAATAGACCAATAAGAAAGGGTTCCAAACCTCTCTGCCAATAAGTTTTCCCCTCCCACTCAGACCACTCCAAGACAGTCATAGCTAAATATTTCGACATTTCCCTTTTGCTATAAGAAGCTATTTTTGACCATTGTTTTCAATTAAAATCACATTAATTTATTGAATTGTTACCCAGAAATGATACTGAGATAAACAGCTGCATTGGACATTTTGTGTGTGAACACATGGCCATGGTGATCTTTAATGTAATCAAGAAAATGTATAATCTGCTTTTTATTAAATCCGTAGGAGAAAGTCAGTAATGGAGAACCAACCATCCCCTCCACTGTGGCTGAAGAATTCAAATTCAACCCCTTTATGAGAGTGAAGTAAGTACAACTAGTGATGGACATTTTTATAAAGCACTTGCTCAAGTGGGCACAAGCAGCACTGATCTCTTATACGAGCATCAGACAATCCACAAGTGCCCTCTTGAGCTTTGTGTCATAGAGGAATGCGGGGAAGATGAGGGAGAGGATTTTTTAGCATGGAAATGAAAGTGCCAATGCTCACTCTGTATGTAGTGAAATAATTGAAGTGACATTCTTTGCTTTCTATTCCAGAGAGAAGTCTGTGCAAGAGCATGCTGGGCAGAATGACCCTGTTGAAACCATGAGGAGTCTCCGTAAGGAGAAAGATGGCTTCCGGGTCCCCAAGGACTGACTGCAGAATGGAGTCTAGTGAAATCCGTTCCACTACATGCGTACCAGTGCACTGGACTTGTTACTAACAACTATGGCAAAATATTTCCTACCTGTTTCATTCACTACATAAAATACTGTATTTACTACATTTCAACATTCTGTACATTAGCTTGTAGACCTAATGCAAGCATCAAGCAAAACATTGTAGTCTCGTCACGAGGAAGACTAGAGATGGGAGTATGAACTGGATTTACAGAATACAATTTGATATGTATTGCAGAAGATTGATTCAAGAATCTACTGAAATGTACAGTTTGATGTAGAGTGAATACAGTATTGATATTCTGTAATGTGAAAAATAATACTTTAATAAACCCCAACAATTCTCATCTGCAGAAGCAAAGCCAAACTATAAAGAGCAGGGTGAAGGTTGAATAAGTAGATTGTCTTAATGTGCAATGTTTGTAAATTAATTTAGACTTTTTGTCTCTGTATAAAGGTTTCTTATCAAGTGTTTTATTATTTTAATATGGTATATTCACTCAACAATATTTCCGAGGTTTGGGGTATAGTCCCTTTAGAGAAGCCAGGGCTACTTTAGTGTGATTGCTGGACATTTAGAAAATCAAGACTGAAGCGCTTCCAAACATCTCTCATACTATAGAAAATAAGACAACTTAAGCTCATTGATAATCAAAAGCTCCATTATATATGCATACACACATCAGTCTTTGAGTGCCAATGTGAAGTTGGTGATACATAGGTTTTACTAAAAGCTCCATTGTCTCCTTCACAGAAAAAGCAATAAAGCAGATTGTTTCTATTGTTGGCCTAACAATTCATTTCATATTTGTGAGAGATTCATATCCCTAATGACTATTACCCGCTTGCAGAATTCTTAGGGTAAAACGGTGATGTTTGCTTGACATTCTGTATTAACATTTCACCACATCTATAACAAGAGCTGCTAAACATTTAGTTTAATATATAACCAATATATTTTGACATTGCTAATATTACTTAGTCCATATTAAATGGTTGAACCTAGCTGCTTAACTGACAGCATACCGTATGAAGGTATGTACCTCGTTCTCACCATGCCATACAAAGGAAGAAAACACTGAAAACATGAATGTAAATATTGAAAGTGTATGCTTATTTCTACAGCTAAAACTGTTCCTTAGTATCGTGTCAGTATGTATATCAATGACTGCTGGTACATGGTGAATAACGTACTTGAAAGTTAGACTAACATTTTAATATGCAAAATATGTATCATAGATTCATTATAAATAAGGCAGAAATGATATACATTTAAACTAAAATATTTCTTTAGAATTCCATCAGAAAACATTTCAAGAGTCCAAATCCTTTTCAGTGCATACAAGAGAAATAACAGAATTTGCTGCTGTATTCATAATTAGTGCACACTTAAATGTAGTAGTGGTCTGGTATGAATTAGCTTGTGCGTATACAATCTATAGCCTGAATGTATACAGGCTTTATGTTGGTATAAATAAATGACAGATCTAGAAGAAAAATAAACACACCTATTTAGGCAAGGTGCTGGCTAGGTGCTGGCTAGCGGAGTAGAAAACTTGAAAAGAGAGCCGCACACTCTAGGAGCTCAGATGCAAAAATTGAATTACCAACATTTCGACAACCAAGCTGTCTTCATAAAATTTTTGCATCTGAGCTCCTAGAGTGTGCGGCTGGCTCTCTTTTATTTTCAAATAAATAAATGACAGGCCACCACAGTAATTAAGCACTTGGCGATAATGCTCTATTTGATCTGACAGACAGTCCTTTAAAGCACAGACAGAAGGATAGAGGGATGGATAGACAGAGAAAAGAAATGGGGGGAACTTAAAAGCAGAGAGAGGAGAGAGACAAAGACGGTAGAGGAGAGAGACAAAGAGACGGTAGAGGAGAGAGACAAAGAGACGGTAGAGGAGAGAGACGGTAGAGGAGAGAGACAAAGAGACGGTAGAGGAGAGAGACAAAGAGACGGTAGAGGAGAGAGACAAAGAGACGGTGAAGGAAAGTGCTAAATTCAGTCATCCAGTACAGATGGAGCATAAACATTAATCCAAGGTCAAGTTGTGTGACTTCACTCAAATGGTTCAAATAATCCTAGAATAGGGATGCATCTCAATAGACAAAATGTATGTGCATCATGCCTTTCTTTATTTCTACTGATATTAAAGAACTAAGACAGGTGAAAATACCCAACAAGAACCGGCCATGTTGCTTCCACCTAACCTGTGTTAAACTCAATGGAGATGAAACAGAGAGGGCTACTTTAGACTATTGAGATGCACCCTGACACTTGAGGACAGACCATTCACTTACAGAAACCCTTCAACATCCTTTCACCCTCTCCTTCACCATTTGACAAGGAGTCCGTTGGTGGCCTTGTCCACTGCATGGTACTGTGTGTGCAGCAGCTCCCTGGCTCTCTCCTCTCCTACACTCTGTAGCCAGGACTGGTAAAGCTCTGCCACGTGCTGGTCCTCCTCTGGCACTAGAGGGCGCTCCTCCTTGTACAGATCCTCCACCTGCTGCAGCAACTCCTTGTTGTTCTGCTCTGGTAAGGGCTTCACCTGGCCTCCCCCATTCAGACAACCTGTATACACACACAGTGAGGAAACACAACACACAACTGGTTTTACAAGTTCACTTTGACTTGAACCAAAAAAAAATGAATTACAAACAGGAAACATTCCCCAGGGGAATTCACGCAGTGTGCTTTCTAACACTAGCTGCTGCCTGTGGTAGCTTCTGTGCAGATGTAGAATAGAGACTTCAACCATAGCAGTAAAAAAATCAAGACATAATTCAATTCCACCCACTTGAATGTGGGATGAAAAAAAACATGCATTTGTATATAGTATCTTGAGTTTATATTAAACGCAAATGTAAACCAACAAACAAAGCCTCCTCTTTCCTCACCTGACGGACAGGCCATGACCTCTACGAAGTGGTAGGGTGACTTTCCCCTCTTGAGTTTCTGCACCAGGTTCTGGATGTTGCGGAAACCGTAGGTTGTGGCGAAACGCAGCACGACCACACCGTCCCTTTCCAGGGTCACCTCCTGGAAGTCCTTGTTCCTAAAGGGGACAGGTTAATCAGGGTTGTGTTCATTAGGCACCAAATACAATAAATCAGACTGAAACAGGGAAGGACAACTTGGATTTGTCCAATCAGAAACGCTGTTTCTTAAACATGCTCTAATCTCAGGGTTATTCTTCTCAACAAATCTATACATCCATGGCTGATAGGAAGCAGAGACAGACTTCCCTGCACATCTCATGGAAATGAAGAGAGACTGAGTATTTTGCCTGCACTATTTCACAGTTGACACAATTAAGTGAAAGCTAACCAATTAGCAGAGGTGAGCTCCTAACAGGGCTTTAATACTGCAGGGCCAGACTGACTTACTTGAGTGTCTTGTAGGTGAGCTCCTTCACCTCCTCTCCAAACAGCTGTCTGGCAGCGTGTGTGAACACGTGATGGAGGTATCCTCCTGAACCGCTCCCTGCATGGCCCAGCAACTCATCACCACACACACTGCTGAACCTGCAGGGACACAAGTGCATGCACACATCAGCAAGTGTAGAGTTCTTCTGACGCACGCTGCACACACACACACACACACACCCCCCCCCCCCCTTCTGGAGTTCTCCTGACACACACGTATGTATTAATTTATAGGTAAAAGATGAGGTTCAAACCCTTACATTGTATCTAATGGGGCTGGCTCCACATCGCTGAGCAACACTTTCTCTTCCTCTAGCATCTTCAGAACTTCTCCTGTCATGAAATAAACAGAAACAGACATCAGAAAATGTACATTTAAAAATGTGATTCCAAACAGAAAACACACACAGAGACTTTGAATACTATCTGCCATAGTGGTTTCATGTCCTCCCTACCTGAAGTGATGACACAGTCCACCTCTCTGGTGTCAGCCTCCTCCAGGTAGAAGTCAGGCCTGGAGGCCTCCAGTTTCTTATCATAGCAGGGCATCACAGTCACATGGTAGATCTGCTGTGGGTTCAGGCCCTGCAACAACAACAACACACACCTGTCAGTCATATCTCTTAGAAGATCTCATCCTACTATACAGACATGATGGAATCATCATCCAAAATGAACACAAATTCTTATCATCTATTAAACATTACTCTCCATCTCTGATCTAGATCCCCTGACTCCATTTAGTCTATTCCAAAACTAACATCTAGATATTTAACCCTGCAGTCTTCATCGCTGAATGTCAGACTCCTGCATCATCAGCTGGCGGAATTATTGGGGGGCTTCCGGTTCAGAACAATTATATTGAAGGTCAGAAGCTTTTTAAATCAAGAAAACACTTTTTTTTTTTTTACAAACCCAGGAGCTGGTCGTTTTGCATTATGTGAATTCCATTCTGTGAGCGGTGAGGCAGACATAGAAGGCTACCAGCAGGGAACTGTCCATTATTTGTGTCGAGCTGAAACATTTTTATTTGTCCATATGTAGAGCTTATGTTCCCTTCCCCCACGTAAGAATACACTGCCAAGTTGACTCTCCCTGGCTAGCCTCTCTCCATGTGAAAATGGCTAAAGTAACAGGACAAAGAAAGAAAAGTTCTGATGGAGGAATACACAATCGTGGAAACAGGTGCTGCGCGAGTCATTATGGACACGGTCAACAACTCGCTAGATGGATGCACAGCCTGCAAAAAGAGCAAGCAGGTATGTGTTTATGTTTATGATAATTCAGGTAATTATTAGTGGATGATTGTGTTAATTCAGGCTGTCGTACATGTAGACCGTACGCAGGACATATAACATTTAAACCAGTGCTGCTGGTAAAAGTGCAGCCTAGTAAATAAGTTATTCTGGGAATAAGTACTTTAGTGACTTGTCAATATTTTTTAAACCTCCCGCTTTGGGCTGGATGTGTCAATGTGTAGTTTATATATGGCTAATCTATGAGCAGAATTACTGTCTTACCTCAATTAACCACAAAATCCCTAGTTTAAAAGCGACTGTTTTCTGTAAGATGTGGTGTGCCATTTTCCCTAACTTCCCCCACATGGGCCAGCCCCCTAGCAATTCAAGTTCCAGCCCATCGCTATTTGAGAGACAACTAGCAAGAATCACACACAGCAGAGCAAGAGAGAGAGCAATGACATGGAGCACAAATCTGCAAATATGTGATGTAGTACACCATTATCGGGGACCACTTTTAGCTCGTGGATGCTACTTTCAGAACTACTGGCTACAAAGTATACAAAAGTACCAGGGAATCCCTTTAAGTTTCAATTCAATTATTTGATTATCTAAACAATATTGAATGTAAAGGTCTTGTTTCGTTATGTCGGCTACAGGCTCTAATGAGGTAAGAAGGTTAATTGGAAGGCTCCTTTTTACAAAGCAATTTGAGTTATCAATGTGACGCATTGCATAGGCATAGTGAAGAAAAAATATATATGGTTCTTAATTCATGTTGAATAGACATGCAGACAAATTCATTCATGCAGGGAAGAAGAATATTAGCCTACTACACAGGAGTCACAAACACTAAATAAATAGATGTTATTTGGCAGGGTTGAAGGATCAACTCGCAGAACAATTTTATGCGGCTCGGTCGGATTGCACAGAAAGATCTCTCTTGATGTCGGGTAGGCTCAGAATTTATGTGGCTGGAGCGGGGTGGGTGCAGCTCCAAAAAAACAGACCTATGCAGGACTCTAGTGTCAATGAGCCCCGACCAACCTGCTGGCCAGCGAAGAAGCCCTTCACCAGAGAGCCCATCATCTGCTGTGGGGAGCGGGTGGAGCTGACGTAGGGCAGGATGAACTCTCCATGGGTTTTCTCTGCATAGCAGATCCAACCTGAAGACAACACAAGCCTGTATTATTACAGGGCCTGAAGACAACACAAGCCTGTATTATTACAGGGCCTGAAGACAACACAAGCCTGTATTATTACAGGGCCTGAAGACAACACAAGCCTGTATTATTACAGGGCCTGAAGACAACACAAGCCTGTATTATTACAGGACCTGAAGACAACACAAGCCTGTATTATTACAGGGCCTGAAGACAACACAAGCCTGTATTATTACAGGGCCTGAAGACAACACAAGCCTGTATTATTACAGGACCTGAAGACAACACAAGCCTGTATTATTACAGGGCCTGAAGACAACACAAGCCTGTATTATTACAGGGCCTGAAGACAACACAAGCCTGTATTATTACAGGGCCTGAAGACAACACAAGCCTGTATTATTACAGGACCTGAAGACAACACAAGCCCGTATTATTACAGGGCCTGAAGACAACACAAGCCTGTATTATTAATGGACCTGAAGACAACACAAGCCTGTATTATTAATGAACCTGAAGACAAGCCTGTATTATTACAGGGCCTGAAGACAACACAAGCCTGTATTATTAATGAACCTGAAGACAAGCCTGTATTATTACAGGGCCTGAAGACAACACAAGCCTGTATTATTACAGGACCTGAAGACAACACAAGCCTGTATTATTACAGGACCTGAAGACAACACAAGCCTGTATTATTACAGGGCCTGAAGACAACACAAGCCTGTATTATTACAGGGCCTGAAGACAACACAAGCCTGTATTATTACAGGGCCTGAAGACAACACAAGCCTGTATTATTACAGGGCCTGAAGACAACACAAGCCTGTATTATTACAGGGCCTGAAGACAACACAAGCCTGTATTATTACAGGACCTGAAGACAACACAAGCCTGTATTATTACAGGGCCTGAAGACAACACAAGCCTGTATTATTACAGGACCTGAAGACAACACAAGCCTGTATTATTACAGGGCCTGAAGACAGCACAAGCCTGTATTATTACAGGACCTGAAGACAACACAAGCCTGTATTGTTACAGGGCCTGAAGACAACACAAGCCTGTATTATTACAGGGCCTGAAGACAACACAAGCCTGTATTATTACAGGGCCTGAAGACAACACAAGCCTGTATTATTACAGGACCTGAAGACAACACAAGCCTGTATTATTACAGGACCTGAAGACAACACAAGCCTGTATTATTACAGGGCCTGAAGACAACACAAGCCTGTATTATTACAGGACCTGAAGACAACACAAGCCTGTATTATTACAGGGCCTGAAGACAACACAAGCCTGTATTATTACAGGGCCTGAAGACAACACAAGCCTGTATTATTACAGGGCCTGAAGACAACACAAGCCTGTATTATTACAGGACCTGAAGACAAGCCTGTATTATTACAGGACCTGAAGACAACACAAGCCTGTATTATTACAGGGCCTGAAGACAACACAAGCCTGTATTATTACAGGGCCTGAAGACAACACAAGCCTGTATTATTACAGGACCTGAAGACAACACAAGCCTGTATTATTACAGGACCTGAAGACAACACAAGCCCGTATTATTACAGGGCCTGAAGACAACACAAGCCTGTATTATTAATGGACCTGAAGACAACACAAGCCTGTATTATTAATGAACCTGAAGACAAGCCTGTATTATTACAGGGCCTGAAGACAACACAAGCCTGTATTATTAATGAACCTGAAGACAAGCCTGTATTATTACAGGGCCTGAAGACAACACAAGCCTGTATTATTACAGGACCTGAAGACAACACAAGCCTGTATTATTACAGGACCTGAAGACAACACAAGCCTGTATTATTACAGGACCTGAAGACAAGCCTGTATTATTACAGGCCCTGAAGACAACACAAGCCTGTATTGTTACAGGACCTGAAGACAACACAAGCCTGTATTATTACAGGGCCTGAAGACAACACAAGCCTGTATTATTACAGGGCCTGAAGACAACACAAGCCTGTATTATTACAGGACCTGAAGACAACACAAGCCTGTATTATTAATGGACCTGAAGACAACACAAGCCTGTATTATTACAGGGCCTGAAGACAACACAAGCCTGTATTATTACAGGACCTGAAGACAACACAAGCCTGTATTATTAATGGACCTGAAGACAACACAAGCCTGTATTATTAATGAACCTGAAGACAACACAAGCCTGTATTATTACAGGACCTGAAGACAACACAAGCCTGTATTATTACAGGGCCTGAAGACAACACAAGCCTGTATTATTACAGGACCTGAAGACAACACAAGCCTGTGTTATTACAGGACCTGAAGACAACACAAGCCTGTATTATTAATGAACCTGAAGACAACACAAGCCTGTATTATTACAGGACCTGAAGACAACACAAGCCTGTATTACTACAGGGCCTGAAGACAACACAAGCCTGTATTATTAATGAACCTGAAGACAACACAAGCCTGTATTATTACAGGACCTGAAGACAACACAAGCCTGTATTATTAATGGACCTGAAGACAACACAAGCCTGTATTATTACAGGGCCTAAAGACAACACAAGCCTGTATTATTACAGGACCTGAAGACAACACAAGCCTGTATTATTAATGGACCTGAAGACAACACAAGCCTGTATTATTAATGAACCTGAAGACAACACAAGCCTGTATTATTACAGGACCTGAAGACAACACAAGCCTGTATTATTACAGGGCCTGAAGACAACACAAGCCTGTATTATTACAGGACCTGAAGACAACACAAGCCTGTGTTATTACAGGACCTGAAGACAACACAAGCCTGTATTATTAATGAACCTGAAGACAACACAAGCCTGTATTATTACAGGACCTGAAGACAACACAAGCCTGTATTATTACAGGGCCTGAAGACAACACAAGCCTGTATTATTACAGGGCCTGAAGACAACACAAGCCTGTATTATTACAGGACCTGAAGACAACACAAGCCTGTATTATTACAGGACCTGAAGACAACACAAGCCTGTATTATTACAGGACCTGAAGACAACACAAGCCTGTATTATTACAGGGCCTGAAGACAACACAAGCCTGTATTATTACAGGACCTGAAGACAACACAAGCCTGTATTATTACAGGGCCTGAAGACAACACAAGCCTGTATTATTACAGGACCTGAAGACAACACAAGCCTGTATTATTACAGGGCCTGAAGACAACACAAGCCTGTATTATTACAGGACCTGAAGACAACACAAGCCTGTATTATTACAGGGCCTGAAGACAACACAAGCCTGTATTATTACAGGACCTGAAGACAACACAAGCCTGTATTATTACAGGGCCTGAAGACAACACAAGCCTGTATTATTAATGAACCTGAAGACAACACAAGCCTGTATTATTACAGGGCCTGAAGACAACACAAGCCTGTATTATTACAGGGCCTGAAGACAACACAAGCCTGTATTATTACAGGGCCTGAAGACAACACAAGCCTGTATTATTACAGGACCTGAAGACAACACAAGCCTGTATTATTACAGGGCCTGAAGACAACACAAGCCTGTATTATTACAGGACCTGAAGACAACACAAGCCTGTATTATTACAGGGCCTGAAGACAACACAAGCCTGTATTATTACAGGACCTGAAGACAACACAAGCCTGTATTATTACAGGGCCTGAAGACAACACAAGCCTGTATTATTACAGGGCCTGAAGACAACACAAGCCTGTATTATTAATGAACCTGAAGACAACACAAGCCTGTATTATTACAGGACCTGAAGACAACACAAGCCTGTATTATTAATGAACCTGAAGACAACACAAGCCTGTATTATTACAGGACCCGAAGACAACACAAGCCTGTATTATTAATGAACCTGAAGACAACACAAGCCTGTATTATTAATGGACCTGAAGACAACACAAGCCTGTATTATTACAGGACCTGAAGACAACACAAGCCTGTATTATTACAGGGCCTGAAGACAACACAAGCCTGTATTATTAATGGACCTGAAGACAACACAAGCCTGTATTATTAATGAACCTGAAGACAACACAAGCCTGTATTATTAATTAACCTGAAGACAAGCCTGTATTATTACAGGACCTGAAGACAAGCCTGTATTATTACTGGACCTGGAAGAGACCAGGGCCTATATTTATAAAGTGTGTCAGAGTATGAGATGATCTGTCCCCCCTCTTATTCCCTCTTCTGGCCGTGACCCCACTCTCCTAGGGTGTCTCAGAGGGAGTTGGGATATGCAAAAAACACATTTCAAATTAAAACACACTTGTACATGTGTGAAACAGGACAAATAGAAGTACCCACCACTTCTAATCTGATGAACTTTGTGAAATTGGGCCCTGGTTTCTGAAGTTCTATTGGAAGGATTCTGACCTGGAGATAATCAGGGTCTAGTTAAGGTGTTGAGGTACAGCTGGTTACCTGGGCAGGCAGAGGCTAGCATGGGCAGGGCCTGCTTGTCTTGCTCCTTCCGATGGAACCGCTCCACAAACTCTTTCTGACTCTCCAACAGGCTGAAGGTCCTGCTGAAGCTGGTGTCAAACACGTGGTGAACCCCTGAAACACAACAGTCAGTATATTTTATCTAAATATAATGTATCTCACTAATGTGTCAGATAAACCGATGTCCTATATTACACAGATACACAAAGGTTTATCTTTTAACCTTCGCACTCACCCAGACCCTTGAAGAAGGCGGTGAGCCTCCTGCCTGCCTCACTGCTGCTCAGGCCGTAGCGTGCTGCCAGGGAGGCTCTGGACTGTGGGGACACAGACACCACCACCACCTTCTGCTCTGCTACACCTGCCTGCTGGGGAGATGAAGGGAGACTAGTTACACACAGAGGAGACAGATACAGACACCATCATCATCACTAAACACGCTGGGTTGAGTATGACTGGTGGGTCCTGTTTGTGGGTCTTCAGATGGATGCCAACACACACACACACACACACACACACTACCTTGTTGCTGCGTAGCACCCTGTAAATCTCTTCATGACTCTGCTGTGTGATAAGGACACTCTCAGCTGAGGTGATGCAGCCACTGCAGGCCAGGCAGTCATTCAGAGTGATCTTAGCTTTCTCCAGCTTCTGCTTTCCACCATCCTGGAGACACAAAGAACAAGTTGGAGTAATATTGTACTGTAGGTTAACAGTGAGAAAGAAAAAGTTTGTCTCAAAAAGTAGCATCTGCTGCTTAAATTAATTTGAGAAAGTACTTGACAAAACAAATCCCATAAGGCAGCCATATTGCTTTTACCGATCCTGTGTCTTCAGAACAAGTTCAGGTGAAGGAGAGATGAGAAGAGCAACAAGAACGTTTTGAGATTCACCCTCAGTGAAGTAGGCTCATGCCAGTTGACATGTTAGTCAATGTAACATCATCACAGCTCCAGCTGTGGTCACTATGTGGGAAACATTGAAGCATACGCACCTGTTTAACCTGGAAATAGCTCCCATCATCTTCTATTTGAATTTTAGCCACAGATCGGCCTTGCTTCTTCTCCACCTTGACTGGTTTCACACATTCCTAAGAAAGGACAAGGGGAGCAAGTAGCAATCAGTTTAGGTGGGAAAGTACAATCCCAAACAATACTAGCTAGCTTAGTCACATCGTGCTTACAGTACAAGAACCAATTAAATTAAAGTAAAAGGAACTAATGGTGTGTCTGATGACAGATACAAGTGGACATCTTTGGCTAAGTTATTCAACCTAGGAAGTTAACTAGTTAACGTTAGCTAGTCAAATGAGTCACATGTCATTTCGATGACCTAGCGAGAGCGCAAAGCAACTAGGTAGTAGAGGAGGCTGGAAGGAAACAACATCTCTGAATCCATTCTAATGATCTCATTCCAGTCATAACAATGAGCCCGTCCTCCTAAAGCTCCCCCACCAGCATCCGCTACGAGTTAACTAGGTTAAAAAAAAGAACAAAAGCGGGTTCAATTGAAACCACCATTGCTTCAATCAATTTACACAGCAATGCCAATAACACAATATACGCATTTGGAGTTGGACAGATCATACTCTATTTGACAGCTAGCCAGTACTTTAGAGGTTAGCTAACTACAGTAGCTAGCTAGCTAACTAGCTACTGAGAGTGGCGACCAGTGAGTCATTAACATTAAAATAACCACATTATACCTATGCTAAAATTATATAAAACGTGTTTAATAACATGATTGTTGTATGGTTAAGTGTTATTTACCTGGGAAGGAGTGATAAAATCATCTAGATCTGTCAACTGCAAAACACCGCTAAATTGGGACACCATGTTTAGTGCTGCTGTAAAGCAGTTTGTGTTTACTTTGAATGTCGTAAAGATGTTTCGTCAGAGAATGTGCTTCTCTCATACCAACCAGATTTGATACTTGGTATTTTTAAACAGTACCCAAGTTTACCGAAGCGATGAAATGAAAATAAATAATGTGCGTATGAACCCCATTTATTTAAGCTCTCAGAATTCACATACCAGAATCAAATCATATAAATCTATGAATCAATGTACTTTTTAGGCTATGATAAAGGAAACCAAAGGTGACCAAAACTTGAAATATGATACCATAACCTACACATCCAGGGAACTGTCAGAGCTCCTCTTTAAAGAAAATATCAAGTATTAACAATAAAATAACAATAATCAAGTTAAAAACTTGATAATCAAGCATAATCAACTAATATGCGCAAAATACACAATCTTCCATTTGTAATGACTGCACAATTAATTTGTAATGACCAATGTTCAACAATGTTGTACAATCAGACAGTGTTTTAACCTGAGACTGTGCAGCAGCATATCAATAGAACATAAAGAGCTACGCTCTAAAGGCATGTAAAGGCATGTTAACATTGCAGTAAAATATAGACTGCATGAATCTTACAGTGCAATTTGATCATAACAGGATCAGTGTTCCTTTCTGTAGTCTTCATATTCAAGCATACACTTAATAATTAATTTATATCTGCTCATAACTCATAGACCATCCAAGGCCCTCATGCTAAAATTCCAAGCAGTAAAAACATATTTTGCCATGGTTACTGGCAAAACCCTTAGCTGCATCATTATGTGGCAACAGGGAGGATCTAGAAAAAACATATACAGGAAACCTATAATGATAATGCAATACAGACAGTGTTATAACAGAATGTCATTCTCATCAGAACTCCCCTCTACAAATAAACAAACAGGAAAACAAACATACAAAGAAACAGATTCAGTGCAGATTCTGCTACCATACTGTATACAAAGAGCTGATGATTTGCAATGTAAATATGAGCCATGTGACACGTTACTATTCAGCACAATCAAACAGTAAATGGCTTGTAAAGCCAGAGAACCAAATTGTGGACCCTAGTTCCAGGCTACAACTAGCACCAGCATAACTATGGTCCAGAGTATTTCCTGGTCAAGTCACACGGTCTTGAAAAACTCCTTTAGACATACCATCAACAGGTACTATGTGCAAAGTTACAACCCAACGGCATCAGGTCTGGAGACTGTACAAGACCAGTCACTATAAGGTCTTCAGTGACTTGGGCTGTCCGTTCAGTTTTAGGATTCGCTCGGCATCCCGGGCGTTCTCTCTCAGTAGATCCATGTTGGCGTTGACATTCTCCTCCATCCACTCCTCCACTGTGTCTGGGAAGTAGATAGCCTCCATCTCCATACGGAAGTTCTCTATGTACGTCTCCCACTTATCCAACAGTCTGGAAGAGGAGACAAGGGTTTAACTAACGAAGAAGAGGCACTTTTTATTCCATTGTCCTCCAAGTGGCTGAATATCTCTCATACATCCAGATAATGTCTCTGTGGCGTTAATGATGAAGAGAAAGGTGATGGCTAACCATCACGAATTTAAAAAAGCAATACTTACTTCTTCAGCCGACCTTGGAAGAATCCTATAATTCTTGGATTTGCAAAATTATATTTTCTGTGGTAGCGACTGAAACCCCCTTTGATGTGGCTGTATGAGATAATCATCAGACGAATAGACAATAAATTGTCATCAGAAAAATATATGGTATTTTCTTTGCATCTGAATTAATTATTTGCTTCTAATTACTTAAACTGTATTCTTCATACTCTGGAATCACAAATAAAAATTGAAGCGATGGATGCTTACTAGTGTTTCATGAGGGCCTCCACCTCCTTCTGCAGGTTTGTGTGAATGTAAAACACCATGTGGTAGATCTGAGAGCCTGAGAAGGCTCCACTCCCCTCACTACAGAGGCAGACAAACAGGAGAGAAAGGTCAAGCACTTTACCAAACAACATATGTTTTGTTAAGTTCACAAAGCAAGGCATTTCAAGTAAACCATATGTGACATGGTACAGTACAGGTTGACTTAAGAAAGGAATGTAGCCACACACTCTTGCTCTGACACAAAAGAGAAATCACCAAGTTCCACCTCCTCACCAATTTTCAGGTGTACGTTTTCCTTTCTCTAGAAAATTGCAATTGGTCTTTCTCATAATACAAAACAGTATTTCAGTTGAAGTTGACTCACATTTGATTAAATAGTACTGTTCTACTACTAGCTGAGACTACTACTAACCAGATATCTTTCTCCACCTTGATGTTGCAGCCCAGTATGTGGTGAGCCTCCATCTTTGCATTTTCATCAAATGCACCTGTCCAACAGACACATGCATAATGTTAGTTACAAGACCGGTGTACTGTAATACTTTACCGATCTCATGTCCGTAGTGGACACGTTCTCTGGAGAGCTCACAAACTGCGCAACACTTCTGAGTAAGAAGCTTTGGTTAATTTCATTATATTCACTAGTTTTCTGTCAATTGCTTTATTGTCTTTTGTTTGGAGCACATGTCTGGTTTCTCAGTCTTGTAAATGTTGAGTGCACCCACGCTCACATAGTGCCAGGATAGGTGTGGTTTATTGTATTTAAAGAAAGAAATCGACTCAACAACTATCTTTTGGTATTTTTTTCATTACTCTACCGTTGATACAGTCCATATGTTTTTTTGTCAGCAGTCAGGTTTTCAAGATATAGGATTTTCAAGAAGCAGTGTCACTTGCCACATCATCATGATGATGATACGTTTTGAATCATATGATGCATTTTACAAAATATAGTTGTTGAGTGGATTCTTCCTTTAAGTGTTCATTTGGATATGTTCTCATGAGTTCTGGTTGAGGATTTGTTTGGGGAGGCTGCAACTG
Source organism: Oncorhynchus mykiss (assembly GCF_013265735.2). Taxonomy (NCBI): domain Eukaryota; kingdom Metazoa; phylum Chordata; class Actinopteri; order Salmoniformes; family Salmonidae; genus Oncorhynchus; species Oncorhynchus mykiss. The sequence goes on from NW_023493685.1 coordinate 403,660, forward strand.
AGCCTAGCAGACCCCACCTGTTAGAGCTCTGCTACCCAACCCAAGCCCGGCTGGACCAGACATTATACATCGGGTTAGGACCGGATAGGGCCTGTTTTTTCATCAATAGCTAGGGTATAGGCAGGACTTGGGTATAACTAAACTGATCACTATCATTTTCAAGCTGAGCCATTTGCGTGTGCTTTGCTGCGCAGCACAGTCATATCTGACTAAGATCATAACAAGGTGTAAGAAGTGCTTCAACCTCATCAAATATAAGCCAGGAGATCATTTCACAGGAAATAATAATGTTCCTAGAGTTTTGTCAGTGTTAGAGTGATGAAAAGTAGCTTACAGCTAGCTAACTGCTGTCTCATGTCTCTTCATTGAGCAGAGAAGCCCAAGCGGAGCTGTTGCGATGGATATTCACAGTTATTTCTGATTTCTGGTTTCGGGCAGGGCCGGGCCTTACATTTGGCAGACGCAATCAGGCCTGGGTAGGGTAGGGCCTGAACGTCACGGGCATGGGTAGGGCTCGGGCTTAAAATTCATGCTTGTGCAGGGTTCTACCACCTGTGCCTTTATGCTTAGGCTAGTTTTTGCCTGTTAGGAGGCTTTTTCTTTTTGAATACTGACATTTTGAAGTCAGACATTTGCAAATATATCAACATGTACATGTATCACCATCATCAACAGCACTGTGCAAATAGAATAAATAACACAAATTTGCACCTCTACTTGCCTGCCTCCTGATGAATCTTTGTCCTTATGACTGCGAGAAGGTTACTATTTTACAGTTCCCCTGGCACTTACCATGCTTTAAGCTCTGTAGACACATAGCCAGGGAGGGAATGCCAACTGGGAGGAGTTCACACAACACGGTATGGTGCTCAAACCTGGAGGGTAAAATATTTCAAACACTTAGGTGCAGCACATCATAACACAGACACACAGTAAAAGACAGGATCATCCTGTTGATTTAGTTTAATGGGCCAACGGAATGAGTTATGAGTCAATTAATCTAGTTCAACTATATAACATCATGCTTTATACAGTATATCTTCCGCATGCTCTGGTTTAGTACACACACTTTGAACATTACCAAGACATCAGTATCAGAGTCAATTGTGGTTGATTAGTGTCAGGGTTGCAAAATTCTGGTAATTTCCCCCAAATTACCAGGTTTTCCAGAAATCCCTGTTGAAAGATTCCTGGAATCAGAAGGGAATAAGCATGAAATCCGGAACCCTCCAACCAGGATTTCAGGAAAACCTTGGAATTTCGGAAAAGTAACAGAAATGTTGCAACCCTAATCAATGTCTTACCTCTGCCATCCTGTTAGCAGGATGCCATGGAGGGTTATGGAGGGGTATTTGGTCATAGAGTTCATGACCTTTATCCAGGACAGATGGTTCTGTAGCTGATAGTCAAGAGGGGTCCATCGCTGGTCAATACCTGTGCCCCCTTTAAATGCACTGGCGAACCATATACCCTTGAAACCGGCCTCATGGTATCTAGATATCAATGTTCCTGTTCAAAATAAAAAACAATAAAATGGGGTATTGGTAAACATCATATTTTCCCTCTCTTATTCTAAAGCTGTAAACAGTTTTACAATGGTCTAGATTCTCTGTCATCGGTAATAACAATTACCCCACCGAAGACATTCTTTAAAAAAGTATACTCGGTCATAACATACTTTATATGGACAAATAAAATTCATAAAATAAAAATGTGACATCTTTTTCAGTCGGAGGGTGGTTTAACCTTCCAGAATTGGAATTGTATCAACTTGCTACCCAAGGCTTTTACTCGTGACATATAGTTGAACTCACTAAAGAGGAACAATGGGTACATATTGAAGATGCACATGCTCATCCCCAGAATCTTTTCATGTGTCTATTTTCAAAGGATAAAGCTAAGAACATTGACAACTTCATAGTTAAGAACACTTTAACAATATGAAGAAAATGAAATGTATTCTATAAGAACCAATATCACTGCCATACAATTCAACCCTATGGAACAATCCTTGGATAGCTTTTCAGAATTCACCAATAAATTGGTCCACATAGAAAACTAAAGGCATAGAAACTGTAAATGACTTGGTAACAAGAAATACATGTATTTCCATGACAGAATTAAAAAGCCATAAGGACTGACCAATGTAGATATTTTCAAATATATGCAATTTAAAAGTTGCATATCACAACATTTCAATTTGAAATCTTTTGGACATCAGAGCAACCTTGAGGGAATCTTATCTGAGTCATAAATGGATGTTCATATGATAGGTAAGATATAGAAAACCTTGCAGAGAGCCTATCCAACTGACAATCTCTTAGAATTATTTTTAAACTGTTGGAACCAAGACTTAAAAGGAACTGACATTCAAAACTGTAATATGTTATGCTTTACGGAGTCGCGGCTGAACAACGACACTATCAACTTACAGTTGGCTGGTTATACGCTGTACCGGCAGGATAGAACAGCTGCATCTGGTAAGACAAGGGGCGGCGGACTATGTATTTTTGTAAATAACAGCTGGTGAACAATATTTAAGGAAGTCTCGAGCTATTGCTCGCCTGAGGTAGAGTATCTTGTGATACGCTGTAGACCACACTATCTACCTAGAGAGGACTAAGATCAAATCGTACTACACCGGCTCTGAAGCTCGTCGGATGTGACAGGGCTTGCAAACCATTACAGACTGCAAAGGGAAGCACAGCCGAGAGCTGCCCAGTGACACAAGCCTACCAGGCGAGCTAAATTATTTATATGCTGCTACATGACAAATAACACTGAAACATGCATGAGAGAACCATCTGTTCCGGAAGACTGTGTGATCATGCTCTCTGCAGCCGATGTGAGTAAGACCTTTAAACATGTCAACATTCACAAGGCCACAGGGCCAGACGGATTACCAGGATGTGTACTGCAAGCATGTGCTGACCAACTGGCAGGTGTCTTCACTGACATTTTCAACCTCTCCCTGGCCGAGTTTGTAATACCAACATGTTTTAAGCAGACCACCATAGTGCCTGTGCCCAAGAACACTAAGGTAACCTGCCTAAATGACTACCGACCCGTAGCACTCAGGTCTGTAGTCATGAAGTGCTTTGAAAGGCTGGTCATGGCTCACATCAACACCATTATCCATGAAACCCTAGACCCACTCCAATTTGCATACCACCCCAACAAATCCACAGATGATGCAACCTCTATTGAACTCCACACTGCCCTTTCCCAACTGAACAAAAGGAACACCTATGTGAGAATGCTATTAATTGACTACAGCTCAGCGTTCAACACCATAGTGCCCTCAAAGCTCATCAATAAGCTAAGGACCCTGGGACTAAACACCTCCCTCTGCAACTGGATCCTTGACTTCCTGAAGGGCCGCCCCAGGTGGTAAGGGTAGGTAACAACACATCCGTCCTCAACACATGGGCCCCTCAGGGGTGCGTGCTCTGTCCCCTCCTGTACTCCCTGTTCACTCATGACTGCACGGCCAGGCACGACTCCAACACCATCATTAAGTTTGCAGATGACACAACAGTGGTAGGCCTGATGACCGACAACAATGAGACAGCCTATAGGGAGGAGGTCAAAGAACTGGCCGTGTGGTGCCAGGACAACAACCTCTCCCTTAACGTGATCAAGACAAAGGAGATGACTGTGGAATACAGGAAAAAGAGGACTGAGTACGCCCCCATTTTCATTGACGGGGCTGCAGTGGAGCAAGTTGGGAGCTTCAAGTTCCTTGGTGTCCACATCACCAACAAACTAACATGGTCCAAGACAGTCATGAAGAGGGCACGACAAAACCTATTCACCCTCAGGAGACTGAAAAGATTTGGCATGGGTCCTCAGATCCTCAAAAGGTTCTACACCTGCACCATCGAGAGCATCCTGGTTGCATCTCTGCCTGGTATGGCAACTGCTCGGCCTCCGACCGCAAGGCACTACTGAGGGTAGTGCGAACGGCCCAGTACATCACTGGGGCCAAGCTTCCTGCCACCCAGGACCTCAATACCAGGCAGTGTCAGAAGAAAGCCCTAAAAATTGTCAAAGACTCCAGCCACCCTAGTCATAGACTGTTCTCTCTGCTACCGCACGGCAAGCGGTACCGGAGTGCCAAGTCTAGGTCCAAGAGGCTTCTAAACAGCTTCTACACCCCAAGCCATAAGACTCCTGAACAACTAATCAAATGGTTACCTAGAATATTTGCACTGCCCCCCCCCCCCTTTTTACACCGCTGCTACTCTCTGTTGTCATCTATGAATAGTCACTTTAATAACTCTACTTACATGTACATATTACCTCAACTAACCGGTACCCCCCTGTATATAGTCTCACTATTGTTATTTTACTGCTGCTCTTTAATTACTTGTTACTTTTATTTCTTATCTTATTTCTTATCTGTATTTTTTTAAACTGCATTGTTGGTTAGGGGCTCGTAAGTAAGCATTTCACTATAAGGTCTACCCTACCTACACCTGTTGTATTCGGCGCATGTGACTAATAACATTTCATTTTTTTATTTGTTTGTACAAGATGGAGGGGGATGTCGGAGCATACCTAACGAATTTAGTTAACGAAAATATACACTTAGTCCAGTATAAATGAATGTATACATGTCTTAAGTGTAAAACTAAATATGACTCAATAATCAATGCTTTCTGGGAATGCTATACAGTCCAAAGGTTATTGGTGGAGCTAGAAAGTTGGTATGTTATAAGTATTACAATGTCAACTTACTTTTAACCCGTCTGCTTGCATATCTCAAGACATATGGCATATGGGGGTGTAGTGAGATACAATGGGCTGGACAATTCTCTCATCACTCATCTTGAAAAACATATACTAAAAACTTGGGAATCAATCAATCCGCCATCATTAACACAATGGAAAATCTCATGATTTATTATTTAAATAGCATGGGCGACCGAAAAAAACAAATTGGTACAATTTAAGGCCATGTGAGAAAAAAATGATGCAGGCACTACGGATTGGGGTGTGAGCATGTGAATCTGGGCAGATTAACTCTAGTCAATGTTTGTGCGCATCCGTAAATTCTTGTTCGTATGTGTATGTTTGTATCTGGGGTGGAATTTTTGAATAAAAAAAACATTATTACAAAAAAAGTATTAATGGCTGAAAACATAAACATACCAATACCATCTGTATCCATTTTCTTCAAATAGTTCCATATTGTTGGGGAAGCAAGATCCTGCAGGCCTGACTCTAGGGGTATGAACAGATGAACAATCAGTTATAGAGCAACTAGTCAGACACTTAGTGGGGTTTAACCATTTCCATTGTAATGCACATGGCATAATTCATTGTAATAAACATGGTATAAAGTTTTAAAATAAAGATATAACATAGAAGCACTTGTGTGTCCTGAAGTCAGTCAGTTCTAATTAGAAAAACATACATTCATTTAATCAATCCACAGTACAATAGGACTGCTAGGAGATCTCATCATCACACCTTTAATAGTGGCAGGGCTGATCTTCCTCAACATGTCATCCCACAGAATCACTCTGACCCCTGACCTTCTCTCTGTGATGAAACGGGCCAATGACACTGCATGGTTCAGGAACATTTTCCCAACATCCCCCTTATTGCTATGTAACCAGTTTTTAGAGTCCTGGCTCTCTCCCAGACCCCTTACCTGAGGAACATGGAGAGAGACACACACACACACACTGTATTATGAATGGAACTATAAAAACCAGGGGGTATGAAAAATGTAGGCCTATCTCATTGGTATTATAACAATCTACTTGCACTTTATTTGCATATCTCAATATCCTGCTGAACTGAAAGTCCTACAGACAGATACAATTACATACATTAGTAGTGTTCTAGTTCATACACATACAAACACACGGCGTACACACACACACAAAATCATGCACGCACGCACACACCCACCCACAAACCTCATCAGCCCCCATGTGGAACCAGCGTGCGTCAGGGTGACAGTCCATGACCTGGGAGACCATGTCCTTGACCAGAGCCACAGAGCCAGGGTGGTGGGGGTTCAGACTGTTAGGGAAAGCACTCACCTCCCTCAGGTGGAAATACCTCTCATGCTTCAACACAAACTATCAAGAGGAAAATAAGAGGAGGACTGATTAAAGAGGAGATTTGTGGCATAGTTTTTACCCCACAGGCAACAGTGGTTAAATTTCATTACACGATACAATGGAATAGTATCACTCAGAGCCATATATTTAGATAGATATCTAGCATGGCTCTGGTCTCACTTAGTGCAGTCATGACTGAAAATGAGCATTCCAAGGAATGTATAGTTACTCTTGCTTTTCTGGTTATGGTTAGAATATGACACAAGTGATCCGCTTATTTAAGGTCATGATAGCGATAGAGACTGAGGAACCAATATGAGTATAATACAAACAGACCAGCTGTGTAGTGTTTCAAGTTTAAGTTTTATTAGTCGTAAGGAACGGAATACACATACTATACATCATCCAATGAAATGCTTACTAGCAGGTTCCTTCTAGACAATGCAACAACAATAAGAAATAATAAAACAGTATGGAAGTGGCGTAGCGGTCTAAGGCACTGCATCTCAGTGCTAGAGGCGTGTGACGACCCTCCCACTCTGTCTGCCCAATTCTTTCTCTTTGCTCTTGTTTTCCTTAATAGGGTGTCGGTGGGCGGAGCCGGGAGGGTCGTCAGTGAAATGGGACACACCTGGGCTCGGGTGTGTCCCAGGATAAATGCACCTCTTCCCCATTCATTGAGGAGACTCTCTATGCAGACACAGACAGATTTGCGTCACTACAGACCCTGGTTCGAATCCAGGCTGTATCACATAGGGCAGCGTGCAATTGGCCCAACGTCATCCGGGGAAGGCCATCATTGTAAATAAGAATTTGTTCTTAATAAATCCTCTTGAAACTAGGGGGCACTATTTTTAAACGTTCCCAAAGTAAACCGCCTATTTCTCAGGACCAGATGCTAGAATATGCATATAATTGACAGCTTGATATAGAAAACTCTAAAGTTTCCAAAACTGTCAAAATATTGTCTGTGAGTATAACATAACTGATATTGCAGGCGAAACCCTGAGGAAAATCCAATCAGGAAGTGCCTCTTATTTTGAAACCGTTGTGTTCCTATGCACCAAGATTGGCCATTGAACGGGATATCAACCAGATTCCTTTTTCTACGTATTCCCTAAGGTGTCTACAGCATTTTGATGTAGTTTCACGCCTTTATGTTAAAGAATGAGCGTAAACGACTACATTGCGTAAGTGGCCAGCTGAGGGCTCTCAGAGTGATTATTGCGTAAAAGACAGAGGTAGTCATTTTTCCTCTCGCTCCTACTGAAAAGCCAATTGTCCCGGTTAATATATTATCGAATAGATATTTGAAAAACACCTTGAGGATAGATTATAAAATACGTTTGCCATGTTTCTGTCGATATTATGGATATCATTTGGATTTTTTTCGGAGTTGTCGTGACCGCTATTTCCGGTGGATTTCTCAACATAATGTGACAAACAAACTGAGGTATTTTGGGTATAAAAATCATCTTTATGGAACAAAAGGAACATTTGCTGTCTAACTGGGAGTCTCGTCAGTGAAAACATCCGATCATCAAAGGTAAACGGTTAATTTGATTGCTTTTCTGATTTTCGTGACCAAGCTTCCTGCTGCTAGCTGGACATAATGCTATGCTAGGCTATCGATAAACTTACACAAACGCTTGTCTTGCTTTGGCTGTAAAACATAATTTCAAAATCTGAGACGACATGGTGATTAACAAAAGGCTAAGCTGTGTTTCGCTATATTTCACTTGTGATTTCATGAATATGAATATTTTCTAGTAAGATTATTTGGCCGTTGCGCTATGCTAATTAGTGTAGTTGATGACAATTCTCCCGGATCCGGGATGGGTAGTTCCAAGAGTTAACTGACTTGCCGAGTTAAATAAAAATAAATAAAATAAGAATAAGGATGTAAAATAAATGGCTCAGTAGAATAAACATTTTACCATAGGTATAATAGACTGAGGAACCAATATGAGTATAATACATACAGACCAGCTGTGTAGTGTTTCAAGTTTAAGTTTTATTAGTCGTATGCACGGGATACACATAGTATACATCATCCAATGGAATGCTTACTAGCAGGTTCCTTCTAGACAATGCAACAACAATAAGAAATAATAAAATACAAGAATACGAACATAAAGTAAATGGCTCAGTAGAATAAACATTTTACCATAAGTATAATACAGGAAGGCACAACTTATAGTCCAATATTTACACGTGTTTTGGTGAAGGGGGGATGGGGGGCAAGTGTTTAAATAGTGCAGCATTTAGTGTCGGGTAAATGCTGTTTACGCAACTTTCTTATTTTGTGTGGGCGTTTACCCACCTTTTGCGGAAATATTTTATTTTTTATTTTTTATTTTTTATTTGACCTTATTTTAACCAGGTAGGCTAGTTGAGAACAAGTTCTCATTTACAATTGCGACCTGGCCAAGATAAAGCAAAGCAGTTCGACACACACAACAACACAGTTACGCATGGAGTAGCGGAGGCGGAAGGAAGGAGAGGCGGCCAAAGGAATAATTGGTTTTGGGGGTGACCAGAGATGTACCTGCTGGAGCACGTGCTACAGGTGGGTGCTGCTATGGTGACCAGTGAGCTGAGATAAGGGGGGACTTTACCTAGCAGGGTCTTGTAGATGACCTGGAGCCAGTGGGTTTGGCGACGAGTATGAAGCGAGGGCCAGCCAACGAGATGCATTGAAAGTATAAGGAGCATTACATTACTCACTGTGAACAGCGTAACCACCTATTTCTTCCCCCACTACATCACTGATACAGTATCCCTGACTTACCTCGAGGTGTCCAAACACTTGCACTAAAGGAATCAGTTCCAGCTTGTTGAGTTTGGCTAGGCTCTTTATCTCCTCTATATCTTCCATACTGTTTAACAGAGAACACAGAGATATACAGCAGACTGTTCATCATTGTGACACATATTTAAATAGAACACCAATAATCCAATAGAATGGTAATACAGGTCTCTATGAATTGTCCATCCTAGTTCTGACTTAGTTTTATCACCAGGGTCAGGAGTTTCTCTTGTGACATGCGATCTGACAAGGAAAACTCCAGGCCCTAGTTTTTTCCTATCAATCATAAATTGACTGAGACATCACCATCTGGTGCTCACCTGTAGGCATACGGTGACCTGAGAATCGTCAGGTTTCCATGATAGGGAAACATGTCCTCGTACTCTAGCAGAACACCATCAGCACCCAGAGAGGAGAAGAGGGGGAAGATCTGGAATGGAAACCGTTACAATGACTTTGGTTCTGGTAGATACAGCTGTTATACTGCATGTTTTTCAATTCAATTCTAATGCTATACTATATCATCAAGACTACCCATATGCCAGTATCTCCATTAAAATATACATCTTAAAACCTTTTACTGCAGTGGGCTAAATCAGGGTTACACAGAGTGTTTCTTTGTAGTCTTAAACAATTCAACTTTGAAACAAAAGTATACACCTCACACACATGGTTACGGACTTCAAAAAAGAAGACACCTGTACCATGTCAGATATAGAGTTGAAATGTATTACGTTGGGAGTTTGCATCCAAATTTGACACTTTATATACGTACATCACAGAACACTGAAATATAACAAAGCCGTTTGACATAGAAACACTGGATTTTTTATGTTTATTAATTATTAAATGATATGAACAACATTCCACCCATCAGGTCACTCAGTCATTTGACTGCAGGAAAGGGATACACCTTATAAAGAATACCTTTACATTTTAGTCATTTAGCAGACGCTCTTATCCAAAGTGAGGCCCTGCAAATAACATTTTAGTCATTTAGCAGACCAGTCATTTAGCAGACTTATCCAGAGTGAGGCCCTGCAAATAACATTTTTGGGGGATCCACCTCAAGGAGAGAACTTTTCTCACCTGCTTCATGTATTTGACTTTGGGTGCAGCACCTTTCAGATCCAGGTGCACTATTCTTGCAGGGCCTTTGCTGGTTTCCAGAGGTGCTGTGCCTGCTTCTTTTTTTACTGGAGGCTCTGGAACCTCTGGTTTCTGGGCCCAGTTAAACAAAGAGTTTATATCCTCTGACTTGTGTACAGTAACAGCCTCCTTCACCTTTGGCACCTGATGCCAAAATGAGCCAGGATCCATGGTGGCCAACTTCTGTTTCCTTTCAGTTCTGGAACAAGACAGATTTAAACAGTAACTTTTTTAATGTTCTTCTGAAGACTAATAAAGGCTTGAGAAAGTTTTAATAAAATAATCTCAGCACACAGACCGAACGGCTGACCCATGAGGCCAAGAAAAACACAATATTATATCATTTAAGTCTACAAACACCTCACTGAATGAGGATTGTGCCCATGGTAGGATGTCTCACCTGTATTCCGAAAGCAGAAGTTTGACAGCAGCAACAAGCACCAGACAAAGTACAACAGCTCTGAGGGCCTGCCTTTTTGTTACCATGGTGCTTCCGCTGACAGAAAGAAATAGAAAATAGTATTTCAAGTTCATTTTCATGTTAAAGTTTTTAATAATACCCACATGGCAGTCAAATATGCAAAAGCCATGACAGGGAGACATAGTGGAGTGGTAACGCGCGTGCAAGCAGTTGCTCCCGACGCCACTTGGATACACTGCAGCATCCACTGAGAGGCTCTTGCTGCCAAGGGAATGCCTGACAGCTTGAAAGATGTTTTAGACACTACAGTGAAAATGGTTAATGTTGTTAAAGCAAGGCCCCTGAACTATCATGTATTTTCTGCATTATGCATTACTTTGGGGCGGCAGGTAGCTTAGTGGTTAGAGCGTTGGGCCAGTAACCGAAAGGTTGCTGAATTCAATCCCCGAGCTGACAAAATAGAAATCTGTCGTTCTGCTTCTGAACAAGGCAGTTAACCCACTGTTAACCCACTGTTAACCCACTGTTAACCCACAGTTAACCCACTGTTAACCCACAGTTAACCCACTGTTAACCCACTGTTAACCCACTGTTAACCCACAGTTAACCCACTGTTAACCCACTGTTAACCCACTGTTAACCCACTGTTCCCCGGTATGCCATCATTGTGCAATAAGAATGTGTCCTGAACTGACTTGATTAAATTTAAGTTTAATTTTTTTTTTAAATATGGGCTGTGACCATGTAACGCTTTTACAACATACACTGGTGATCAAGGGGCAATGTATTGACACGTTTTTTAAAATTGCGAGACGAGCTTAAAGTTTTCTTTACTGACTATAATTTTCACTTGTCTGACCGCTTGCATGATGATGAGTTTCTCACACGACTGTCCTATCTGAGTGATGTTTTTTCTTGCCTGATTGATCTGAATCTAGGATTACAGGGACTCTCCACAACTATATTCAATGTGCGGGACAAAATTCAGGCTATGATTAAGAAGTTGGAGCTCTTCTCTGTCTGCATTAACAAGGACAACACACAGGTCTTTCCATCATTATATGATTTTTTTGTGTGAAAATGAACTCAAGCTTACAGACAATGTCAAATGTGATATAGTGAAGCATCTGAGTGAGAGCATTTCCGCAGGTACTTTCCCGAAACGGACGACACAAACAACTGGATTAGTTATCCCTTTAATGCCCTGTCTCCAGTCCACTTACCGATATCTGAACAAGAGAGCCTCATCGAAATTGCAACAAGCGGTTCTGTGAACATTTTTATTAATCAGAAGACACTGCCAGATTTCTGGATAGGGCTGCGCTCAGAGTTTCTTGCCTTGGCAAATTGCGCTGTTAATTAAGACACTGATGCCCTTTGCAACCACGTACCTATGTGAGAGTGGATTCTCAGCCCTCACTAGCATGAAAACTAAATACAGGCACAGACTGTGTGTGGAAAATGATTTAAGACTGAGACTCTCCAATACAACCCAACATTGCAGAGTTATGTGCATCTGTTCAAGCACATCCTTCTCATTAACCTGTGGTGAGTTATTCACAATTGTTGATGAACAAATAGGGTTTTATATGTAAGATGGCTAAATAAAGAGCACAATTATTGATTATTATTATTATTATTTGTGCCCTGGTCCTATAAGAGCTCTTTGTCACTTCACATGAGCTGGGTTGTGACAAAAACTCACACTCATTATTATGTGTAATAAATGTATTGTATAGTGTGTGTGGGTGGGTGGAAGGCTTACAATGATGGCAAAAAAACAACATTTGAGAGTGAGCTGACCCTGGTGCTAGAGGGGGTACAGCTGACCCTGGTGCTAGAGGGGATACAGCTGACCCTGGTGCTAGAGGGGGTACAGCTGACCCTGGTGCTAGAGGGGTTACAGCTGACCCTGGTGCTAGAGGGGGTACAGCTGACCCTGGTGCTAGAGGGGGTACAGCTGACCCTGGTGCTAGAGGGGGTACTGCTGACCCTGGTGCTAGAGGGGGTACAGCTGACCCTGGTGCTAGAGGGGGTACAGCTGACCCTGGTGCTAGAGGGGTTACAGCTGACCCTGGTGCTAGAGGGGGTACAGCTGACCCTGGTGCTAGAGGGGGTACAGCTGACCCTGGTGCTAGAGGGGGTACTGCTGACCCTGGTGCTAGAGGGGGTCCACAGCTGGAGGTTGAATGTTTGAAGGGGTACGTACGGGACTATAAAAAGTTTGTGAACCACTGCTCTATAAGGAATTTGATGTAGGCCTATAGCATTGACTTTTACTTAAGTATGACAGTTTAGTACCTTTTCCATCACTGTACTTAAGTAAATTTGAACTTTTACTCAAGTAGAATTTTACTGGGTGATTTTCACTTTTCAGTCATTTTCTATTAAAGCTGCAATATGTAATGTTTTGGGTGACCCATCAAATTCACATAGAAATATGTGTTATAGATCTGTCATTCTCATCAAAAGCTTGTCTAAGGAGTGGTAGATCTGTTCTATGTGCACTTTTGCTATATTTCCCGTTCTTAAATTTAAGGAATATGGATGTAGGTAAGCAGACCCACGAGCCACTGCGGCCCCTCTTGATGAGGTCCGTTTTTGTGTGGCTTCCACCCCTATCAAAGTTGCTCATCCATGCTGTACACTATACTTGCTTGTTTTGTCACATTAACTGAACACAATTAAATAAATTGCAACCAGGAAATGGCCCGCTACCGATGTCGTTCTTCTGTGAGCTGCTCCAAGCGGCTGCGCGCTCTTGCTGCCTGAAAGAGGGGTGAAAGTAATGCGGTCCAGTACCGTGTCCAGGCAAAATAAATAGAGGGGTTACGCCGTACCAGTACCGGTCAAACATGAGCCTATCACAATAATTAAAACAACATGTCAAGGAAACTGTAGGCTATTACACCACTTTTTATCATAACCGCATGACAGAGGCATGAATATGTGAGCAGCCTACTCTCCAAAATGCGTTGCTGTTCTACGAGCACACTGACATTTTGCCAACGCAGAGAAGAGTGGACGACACACGAGAGTCGCGCGGACAGCGGTGGGCGCATACATTCTAGCCTAAATACAATTGCCACATGTCATTAGAATTGTTGGGGTTTTGTGTAATATATGTATGTTTCCATTCACCACTGTTTGTTTGGAGGCTGGCAATATGTTGCGAGTGGAAATAGGAGGTCCCGTACCGGGAATAAATTCATTGTACTTTCACCCCTGTCTGAAAGATTGTATTCGGTTATAACTAGGCTGTGTGCTGCGCCCCTGCGAACATGCCTCACGTACTTTGCGATTGTGTAGTATACTTTGTGCATGATTTCACTATTATACTAGCCTACATAATTGCTAAGGTGTATACCGCCACTATACTAGGCTACTTTGATATGCATCAGTGTCGATAAAAAATTTGCAATTCCCACTTGGAAAAAGTGGATATACTTCATATACCTGCGTATTGCCTCCACTACAGTGCTGCCATTGTTATGTTCAATATGAATGAATTGCATGAACAGTAGACTATCCAACTTCACATGTGTCAACGCATCAACTCAATGACGATTTAGATTAACACGTAGATGGCGGTAGTCTACAATAAATCCTTACCCAGTGAAGAGCGTGCATGTAGTTTGTTGTCCTAATGTTTCCGCATTTACAATTCCCGGGGAAAAAAGGAACTTGAACACCGAATGTTGTGGAAGGTCTACTGTACACGAAATGCACGACAACTTTCAACGAACTTCCGCGTTACACTAGTGGTACCTCGTCACACACACTACCCACTGAGCTATAAATGAACGCACCCACCCAGCATTTAATAATAATAAAAGCACTGCGAAAAGATAGCGCTCTGCTCTGTGCAGCAGAATATACTAGAGTAGAGAGAAGTTGCACCCATCCTCACATAATTAAATCATCCAGGCTAGTAAATGGACATTTATCTGATCTGTCCACGTATTGTTTGACGTGTGGGAAATAAGGCACGCGCATTGTTATCATAATCTTTGGAATAGCTACTGTGCCTGTGTTTCATGCATGGAATTAGTCTCAAAAATTCGACCCCAGGCAACAATCGGGTTACGTTGCATTCGTTTGACAGTTCGCGGCTCGGGTGTCACACCGCACGGTGAATCTCCAAATGAAAAGAATACGGAAATCATAAGGCCATGCTGTAGACAAGTTTGCCCTCTTGTAGAGAATGACAGGTGCATAGATTTTATGGAATACACTCACATTGTAGAGCAGACATGTCGTGATATATATCCAATTCTGGAATATTTTGCAAATTCTTGATAATATTTATTTAAATCCTGCGCATGATAATTTCAGACATTAGAGTTGGCCAATTTTTACCAAAATCTGGTAAAACGCATAATTCAAAATCCAAGTCGTCCTATGATTTGTCTCTTCTCCCTCCTTCCCTCTTATTGCACCTTTGTTGTTATGACTACGAGGTCGTAAATCCGCCATGTTTTCTCTCGAGTAGCGTTGCGACAGAGACGGAGAACTCAAACGACATGAATGTAGAAAATAATAATACGGCAGAAACAGTGAGCGAGCAAACGGATCACGGCAACAACATCGTCACAATTCAAACAACTCTCGGAGATGAAGGTAAAGACAGTTTACGTGCAAAAAAAGTCATATATTTTTATTGTCGTATATGTAGGCCCACTCCAATTGATTCAATTTATTTAGCTGCTAGCTAGCTTACTTGGTAGGCGACAAAATAAGGTCGGTGCACTCTAGCTTGCGCTGTATCGGGTCAATGCTATCTATCTATCCACCTAGCTAGCCAACTAGTGTAGGTCGCGCTGGTCAGATTTAGTTAGTTAGCATCCTCGGATTGTAGTTTAACTTTACACTTATCGGTTTTAGCCTTGCCAGCCAGCTAGGCTTGCTAAATATGCTAACATTAGCTAAGTTAGCTGGCGGCTGCACATGCTACAGTAGCTAGCTAACTTCGCTATGTCAATGTCCAATCACTTGCATGTGTCAATTAATTAGCTAGCCAGTCAACAACAACATTGAACGTTTTACAATTTATTTTTAAGTGTGTTGTTCTTGACTGTACGCATGTTTTTCACGCATTTCACTTGCAGATGAAGATGTCCACAAGTGCGGACGCTGCCAGTCCGAGTTTTGTACGCTGGAGGCATTCATCCAGCACAAGCTTCAGCAGAACTGCACGCGGGCACAGGAACCCCAGGTGCCCGTCAATAAACCCCGAGATGACAACCAAGAGGTAGGCTTGCCCGGGCAATTGTACACCCGGTGCCTACTCGGTTGTCATTGTAGAATTCATAAATGAATGGGGTGATATGTCAAAAAGTTTGTGTTTGGTCAGGTGTTTGCCCCAGATGGAACCTCTGCTACCTTGACAAGAATGGACGGAAGTGGACTGTCTTCAGATGAACCAGACAAGTCCAACAACAACGGTCAGTCAATGTTCCTTGCCTTTTTGCACTCTGGCACCCTCCAGTATCATCTGTCCGTAACTGATAAGACATTATTTGATTGATTTATGGTTTCTTCTCATGGCAAAGACTTTATATTCTGTCAGAAACCAATTTCCTCCTGTTTTGACTTTCATGCTCAGTTGAAATGGGTTAATGGGTTAAATTATTTGAGGGGACTGAATTAACCAGCCTTAAGTTCTCTCAGGTGAGGTAGAAGTTGAAGGCCACTCCTCTCGAAGTCGCAGGAAGAGGGGTGGCACAGGGAAGGCAACTGTCCAAACAGAGGGGACCGAGGCCCACAGCCCTGACGGTGCAGACAAGCCAGTCTACAGGGTCAACAAAGATGGACGCTACATTTGCCAAACATGTGAGAAGACATTCAAAACGGTGAGTTGTACTGCACCTGTGCTTCCTGTTGATATAGATCTGAGAATGAACCTGTACAGATTGTCACTACCTTGTCTAGTCTGGAAGAAAGTTTTGAAATCATGACTATCAGCGATTTTGTTCTTCCCTTGTTTATGCTCAATCAAACAAACCTATTTTTCTGTCTACCTTTTTTCTAGACAAACATCCTGAGAACCCATATGATCACCCACAGTGAGAATAAGAATTTCCCCTGCGAGCTCTGTGGGAGTGCCTTCCGCACCAAAGGCTCACTGATTCGTCACAACCGCCGTCACACAGGTACAGTGGACTGGAAGGGGGGGGCTCAGAATGAGATTTTGCTGCATGTGACATGCAGCTTCGTTTCCTATCTCCATCAACAGTCTCTCTCCCTTTCTTCCCCCAGACGAGCGCCCGTACCACTGTAACCTGTGTGGACTCTCCTTCAGGGAGTCAGGGGCTCTGACCAGGCATCTCAAGTCCATCACCCCATGCACTGAGAAGATCCGATTCAACCAGTACAAGGAGATCCTCGTCAGCAAGGACGGACAGCAGAAAGGTAGCAGTCTGTCAAAAGATTGAGGGATCATGCATGCATGCATGGATAGATATATGGATAGATGGTAGGATACATACACCACATGACTGAAATGATGTGGACACCTGCTTGTCGAACATCTCATTTCAAAATCATGGGCGTTAATATGGAGTTGGTTTCCCTTTTTCTGCTATAACAGCCTCCAATCTTCTGGGAAGGCTTTCACTAGATGTCGGAACATTGCTGTGGGGGACCTCTCTTTGTGCACGGGGGCATTGTCATACTGAAACATGAAAGGGCCTTCCCCAAACTTTTGCCGCAAAGTTGGAAGCATAGAATCATCTAGAATGTCATTGTAGAGTTAAGATTTCCCTTCACTGGAACTAAGGGACCAAGCCCAAACCATGAAAATAGCCCCAGTCCATTATTCCTCCTCCAACAAACTTGGCACTATGCATTCAGACAGGTAGTGTTCTCCTGGTATCCGCCAAACCCGGATTCTTCCATCAGACTGCCAGATGGTGTAACGTGATTCATCACTCCAGAGAACGTGTTTACACTGCTTTACACCACTCCAGCCGATGCTTGGCATTGTGTATGGTGATCTTAGGCTTGTGTGCTGCTGCTCGGCCATGGAAACCCATTTCATGAAGCACTTGTAACGGATATGAAATGGCTAGCTTAGTTAGCGGTGGTGCGCGCTAAATAGCGTTTCAATCGGTGACGTCACCTACTCTGAGACCTTGAAGTAGTGGTTCCCCTTGCTCTGCAAGGGCCGCGGCTTTTGTGGAGCGATGGGTAACGATGCTTCGTTGGTGTCAGTTGTTGATGTGTGCAGAGGGTCCCTGGTTCGCGCCCGGGTATGGGCGAGGGGATGGTCTAAAGTTATACTGTTACACACTCATGAACAGTTATTGTGCTGACATTGCTTTCAGAAGCAGTTTGGAACTCTATAGTGAGGATTGCAACTGAGGATAGGTGATTTTTACGAGCTTCAGCACTCGGCAGTCCCGTTCTGTGAGCTTGTGACCTACCACTTCGCGGCTGAGCCGTTGTTGCGCCTAGACGTTTGTACTTCACAATAACAGCACTTACAGTTAACCGGGGCAGCTCTAGCAGGGCAGAAATTTGATGAACTGATTTGAAAAGTCACTGACCTGCCACGTTGAAAGTCACTGAGCTCTTCAGTAAGGCCATTCAACTGCCAATGTTTGTCTATGGAGTTTGGAT
This sequence comes from Oncorhynchus mykiss, assembly GCF_013265735.2. NCBI lineage: Eukaryota > Metazoa > Chordata > Actinopteri > Salmoniformes > Salmonidae > Oncorhynchus > Oncorhynchus mykiss. The sequence goes on from NW_023493685.1 coordinate 421,736, forward strand.
GGCTGTAAGCTCGATTTTATACACCCGTAAGCAACAGGTGTGGCTGAAATAGGCGTATCCGCTAATTTGAAGGGGTTTCCACGTGCACTACCAGTCAAAAGTTTTAGAACAACTACTCATTCAAGGGTTTTTCTTTATTTGTACTATTTTCTATGTTGTAGAATAATATTAAGACATCAAAACTATGACATAACACATATATGTAATCATGTAGTAACTAAAAAAGTGTTAACAAATCAAAATATATTTGACATTCTTCAGAATAGCCACCCTTTGCCTTGATGGCATCTTTGCACACTCTTGGCATTCTCTCAACCAGCTTCACCTGGCATGCTTTTCCAACAGTCTGCTGAGCAGTTGTTGGCTGCATTTCCTTCACTCTGCGGTCCGGCTCATCCCAAACCATCTCAACTTGGTTGAGGTCGGGGGATTGTGGAGGCCAGGTCATCTGATGCACCACTCCATCACTCTCCTTCTTGGTAAAATAGCCCTTACACAGCCTGGAGGTGTCCTGTTGAACAGGACAAATGATCATCCCACTAAGCCCAAACCAGATGGGATGGCGTATCGCTGCATAATGCTGTGGTAGCCATGCTGGTTAAGTGTGCCTTATTCTAAATAAATCACTGACAGTGTCACCAGCAAAGCACCCCCACACCACAACACCACCTCCATGCTTCACTGTGGGAAATACACATGCAGAGATCATCCGTTCACCCACATCGCATCTCAATTTGGACTCCAGACCAAAGGATATATTTCCACTGGTCTTATTACTTGTATTTCTTGGCCCAAGCAAGTCTCTTCTTCTTATTGGTGTCATTTAGTAGTGGTTTATTTGCAGCAATTTGACCATGAAGGCCTGATTCACACACTCTTCTGAACAGTTGATGTTGAGATGTCTGTTACTTGAACTCTGTGAAGCATTTATTTGGGCTGCAATTTTTGAGGCTGGTAACTAATGAAGTTATCCTCTGCATTAGACTTTGGGTCTTCCATTCCTGTGGTGGTCCTCATGAGAGCCAGTTTAATCATAGCGCTTGATGGTTTTTGTGACTGCACTTGAAACTTTCAAAGTCCTTGAAATGTTCTGCCTTGACTGATCTTCATGTCTTAAATGACAGTCCATTACTTTTTCTTTGCTAATTTGAGCTGTTCTTGCCATAATATGGATTTGGTCTTTTACAAAATAGGACTATCTTCTGTATACCCCCTACCTTGTCACAACACAACTGATTGGCTCAAACGCATTAAGAAGGAAAGAAATTCCACAAATTAACAGGCACACCTGTTAAATGAAATGCATTCCAGGTGACTACCGCATGAACCTCAAGAATCTCAAATGTAAAATAGATTTTGATTTGTTTAACACTTTTTTTTAGTTACTAAATGAGTCCATATGTGTTATTGCATAGCTTTGATGTCTTCACTATTATTCTACAATGTAGAAAATAGTAAAAAATAAAGAAAAACCCTTGAATGAGTAGGTGTTCTAAAACTTAACCGTAGTGACCGGTAGTGTACTTCTGTTTATATGGAAAGAGGGAGATTACTATATGGAAAGATAAATATATGGATAGAAAGATTAAATATATGGATCTATCGGTAGATAAGTAGCTGGACAGGGTAATATATAGGTATTGATGGTGTCATGTTTGTATTTCAGGAGTAGAGGCAGAGGCCGCCTCATTGGCTGCTCAGCAGGAAGTGGAGCAGCAGGAGGAAGAGGAAGCACAGGCGGCAGTGGTCAGCGTGGTGGAGACTGACAGCGGAGGACAGGAAGTCATCCACGAGGTCCACTTCCACATGGAGGTAGAGGGAGAAGGGCAGGAACAGCAGGTGTGTGGAGATCTGGATGCATTCCAGTACTGTAAAATGTCTTACTCGTCTCCTCTCACACCTGTTAATTTGTAGTGATCTGAAATCACAGGATAGGTGAAGGCCATGTTGTGAATGCCTGTCCATTTCTATCACATCAGTGCAGATGAAAGAAAATAGAGAAACCCACCCTCAAGCATTTCCTTTGTATCTCAAATCTCTGATGTTTAATATAACCTCTTTGGATGTTACACATTTTTCCTAGGGCCACGTTGGACCCACTTTTCTTGTCTGGTTCCCCATCCCTAGGTTATATTGGACCAGGCTCAGGCAGATGCCCTGGTGGCCGAGGGGGACAACCTCATCTGCCAGGCCATCATCAACTCTGGCATCGCCCTGGAGGCAGTCACTGAGGAGGTGGAGGAGGCCGAGGAGCAGGCACTGGACGGGATGCCTAAAGAGGTCCTGCAGGTCAGGGACATGGAGGGCAGGATGACAGAGATCCAGGTGATGGAGGAGTGTGTGGAGATGGAGGCTGAGGAGATGGTGGTGAGTTAGTCAATGGGGAATGATAAACATGGTGTATACTCTCACCTACAGCAGGAGGTTGATAAACATGGTGTATACTCTCACCTACAGCAGGAGGTTGATAAACATGGTGTATACTCTCACCTACAGCAGGAGGTTGATAAACATGATGTATTCTCTCACCTACAGCAGGAGGTTGATAAACATGGTGTATACTCTCACCTACAGCAGGAGGTTGATAAACATGGTGTATACTCTCACCTACAGCAGGAGGTTGATAAACATGGTGTATACTCTCACCTACAGCAGGAGGTTGATAAACATGATGTATACTCTCACCTACAGCAGGAGGTTGATAAACATGGTGTATACTCTCACCTACAGCAGGAGGTTGATAAACATGGTGTATACTCTCACCTACAGCAGGAGGTTGATAAACATGGTGTATACTCTCACCTACAGCAGGAGGTTGATAAACATGGTGTATACTCTCACCTACAGCAGGAGGTTGATAAACATGGTGTATACTCTCACCTACAGCAGGAGGTTGATAAACATGGTGTATACTCTCACCTACAGCAGGAGGTTGATAAACATGGTGTATACTCTCACCTACAGCAGGAGGTTGATAAACATGGTGTATACTCTCACCTACAGCAGGAGGTTGATAAACATGGTGTATACTCTCACCTACAGCAGGAGGTTGATAAACATGGTGTATACTCTCACCTACAGCAGGAGGTTGATAAACATGGTGTATACTCTCACCTACAGCAGGAGGTTGATAAACATGGTGTATGTCCCTTGCCCTGCCATGTAGGACATATCTGACAAGCAGGAGGATCTGCCGCCGTCTAAAAGTCACAAGTGTCCTCACTGCAGTCGCTCCTTTAAGGCGCTCAACTACCTCCGCTTCCATGTCAAAGGTCACCTCGGTAAGACCACTGTCTCCATTTCTTTTTAATGATTTCCTTTAACGATAGTCTCAGCATAACACGTTGTTTCTTTACATCATTAGTCAACACACACCATAGGTGATCCATTGATATCTAATGATTGGGGTGGTAAGAGGATTCCGCCAAGGTTTCAAAATCAGATACGTCTGTCTATATCATGTATTCCATGTTTATTACATTTTCTCAAATCTCCCCAGTGTCTCTCTCTCTCCCTGGGTCGTGTTCATTAGTCTCCAAGGAAACCGGTCTGAAGGGGAGGGACTACCTGTTGCGTTCACTAATGAACACGACCTACAGTAGCTCATCTGTGTGTTCTCTGCAGGCTGCAAGCCCTTCAAGTGTGTGATGTGTCAGAAAGAGTTCCTGACAGGCTACCTGTTGAAGAAGCACATGGAGGTCCACCTGAGTGAGAGGCGGTACAAGTGTGGTGAGTGCGGCAAGCTGTACAAGACCATCGGACACGTCCGGGAACACATGAGGGCCCACTCGGAGGAACGGCCGTACAACTGCAACAGCTGTGACAAGGGATACAAGACCAAGGTTTGTTCATACTCAACTTTTATTTCAACCAAGGTAAGCCGTGAGCATGCAAAATATTCCGACTGAACGTTGTTGAATTCGTACGTTTTATTTAGTCTCTTAAATGGCAGGAGTCTGCTAATGTTAAGTCAAGTTTCGGGGTGCCTCTTCGTTTGAACGGTTATCTCAGTCATTTTTCGCGCATGTCAGAAGTGAATTGGTTGACTAACAAATGTCGATTAATTAATCATTTTCCCCCCCCCTCCCCTTTTGTCCCAGAATGCCTTGCAGGTGCACCAGCGGACGCACGCCCAGGAGAAACCATACGTGTGCCAGTTCTGCTCGCGGGGCTTCAGGGAGAAGGGCTCTCTAGTGCGCCACATCCGCCATCACACCGGAGAGAAGCCCTTCAAGTGTCACAAGTGTGGGCGGGGCTTCGCTGAGCATGGCACCCTCAACCGCCATTTACGTGCCAAAGGTCAGGATGATTAACACTTGTCTCCTGGGTCATGTATATTATTCAGATCAATGTCAGATTCATAGAATCTGATGTATCTGGCATTGATCTTATCAGTGATATTAGTGTTACTATTCTTTATGCGTGTACTCCCGACGTACATTACTTTGGATAGGCTGACAATGGCCCTGATTTTTAATTGATGAAGTAATCGATTTTCCATATTAGCCTATACATGTTATCAATTCCACAATTGACACACAAGCAAAGAGCCAAATAGCACTACACAGGATTACATTGATGTGTTTGTGTGTCCAGGTGGCTGTTATGCTGGCCAGAAGGAGGGGTCTGGGGAGGAAGGCATGCTGGTCTCAGAGGAGCAGGTTTCTGCAGACAGCCTGGCCACAGCAGCCATCATGTCAGACGACCCCCACGCTGTGCTGGTGGAGTTCTCCTCTGTGGTGGCTGACACCCAGGAATACATCATTAGGGTGAGACCATTCATAGATGGGCGGGGGGGTTATTCTCCTTATGGATCTATTACCCATTTCACACTGCCGAAAATGTGAAAGTAATATATCCAGACTTTTTGCTGAATTCACTGAATGTTTCAACTTGACCTGGCAGAGCTTTAGGCACCAACACAGACAAGGTGCTGATGTAAACACAGTTGTTAATAGAATATTCATCTGTTTTTCTCACAGAAATTAGATGCATCATCACATTCATAAATGATGCTGTCAGTATGTATGGAAGGTTCTGTAGTTCACGTGTCCTGTCTCTTCTCCACAGGCCCCAGGAGTGGAGGAGGAGGAGGAGGAGGAGGGGCAGGGCGAGGAGGTGACTCTCATCCAAGACAACCAGAATCAGGTCAGTGCTCTGCTCTGCTCTCCTATTTCTCCTGGAGCCAATAAATTGTGTTCACTGTTTGCATGGTCATAGACATATATTTAACATGCGACCAAAGCTACGTTTCCATCCAATTGGTGACAGATTTTCATGCAAATATAAAATCTGCAGATTATCCACCGGTGTTTCCACCAAACTGACTTGCTGCTGATATCAGTGCACACGTCCTTTTTTTCCACCCCCTTTTTCTCTCCAATTTTGTGGTATCCAATTATTAGTAGTTACTGTGTTTTCTCATCGCTACAACTCCCGTACGGGCTCGGGAGAGGTCGAGAACCATGCGTCCTCCGAAACACAACCCAACCAAGCCGCACTGCTTCTTAACACAGCGCAATACCGTACACCTAGCGAAGTGGTCAGCGTGCACTGTGCCCGGCCCGCCACAGAAGTCGCTAGTGCGCGATGAGACAAAGATATCCCTACCGGCCAAACCCTCCCTAACCCGGACGCCGCTAGGCCAATTGTGCGTCGCCCCATGGACCTCCCAGTCGCGGCCAGCTGCGACAGAGCCTGGGCTCGAACCCAGAGTCTCTGGTGGCACTGCGTTAGACCACTGCGCCACCCGGGAGGCCCTTCAAAACGTCATTTTTTTCGGCTTACTTTTTCATATACCGAATAAAAATCTAAAGTTAAATGTGTTTTCATCTCATTTTCAACTCTACCAAAAACTGTTAAAGAGCAAATATGCCTCCTCTGGCATGTGCACTCTAGCCAACAGCTCTCAGATACATTGCAGGTAGGCTAGTCTACATGATGAGATTATTATGGATACGAGAGAGAATATTTGTCAAACGGCTGTCAAGCATCGATCATCATGTCATCAGAATAATAAGACCCTCGCCACCCTGTGAAGTTCATCATAACACAAAAAGATCCAACAACTGATCTGTCTACATTTCAAAATTGCAGTGAAACTTATTTTCGTTCCCCAACTGGCGGGTGGTTTTATTTGGCCCCTCGCAAAATGTATTAACTAAATGTATTTTGTTTAAAGGTTTTCATTGCTGGACATAAGACTGTAAAAACACCAGGAAACCATCTCCAAGTGATTTTAATTTAAGGAATCTGTTTCCAACTATTCCCACGTGATCATATACAAATATAAGCAGGTCTTGAAATACCTATGTTTTAGTCAAACATATGTTTGGACTTTTTGTGGTCAATTTACAGTCTACGTTTCAGCCCCCCGACCATCCGCTCAGGAAAAAATCAGGCCGCGGCTGAATCTAGTTGATGATCCCTGGCATAGATAAATCAACTATTAGGTAGACATTAAGAAGGCATCTCAATACTCACCCCGCTCTACCCACCTTTCAGATGGGCAACCACATCATGAAGGTGGTGCAGCAGATCGTCAACCAATCACGTGGTGGCATCGGCGGCCACCAAATCATTGTGCGCAATGTCTCCATGGACGAGGGCACATCCATCTCCGACTGTGGCGACACCATCACCATAGCAACGCCTGAGAACCTGACCGCGCAGGTCGCCATGACCCTGGCCTCGGCCATCAGCGACGGAACCCTTCTGGCAGGAGGCGGCGCACTGGAAACGCCCGATGGCACGGTCACCATGGTAACAACATCGGGGGGCGAGGACATGGTCGAGGTGATGGAACAGCAGCAGGAGGAGGAGTTTGTTATTACGTCATCGGAGGAGGTGGAGATCCAGACAGTCATTATATGATTTCTTTGTGTTATGAAGTGTCTTATGAAAACTCAGGACTTTGCATGAGTTATGAATACGGTGTGTTTTTATAAGAACAGAATGTCTTATGAAGAGTTTCTTATGAGAACTCAGGACTTTGAATGGGAACATTGGTCTATGTTTGAGGAGTTAGCTTGTATTATGGACAGTTTGCATGAGGACTGTCGTTGTATAAGGTTGAAAGATTCTGTTTGTATAAAGTTTGACATTTTATTTGACAGTATTAGTCCATTTCTATTGGGTAAGGATTGCAATCAATTATTGGAAGAGTATTATGTCTTAAGTCACTGAAGTAAGGAGGACTGAAGTGTAAGTTTTACTTGGACAGGAGTGGAGCTGCCTTCATTTTAGTACACTTAACTGTAATGTCATTGGTTGTCAACACTGCTCAACCAATCACAAGGTACGAACAGTAAGCTTATAGCGAGGTCACAGGAGCTCAAGTACTTACCTTTGCCTTGATAGTCTCAAAAGCCTTAGAATGTTCACTGTTTCTGTTACACTTAGACATTACACCAGGAGATGTCAACTTTATAAAATACCCCCCCCCCCCCTTAATTAAAACAATTATACTACCTAATGACTGGAGTTGTTTACCTTGGACAGATTAATTATAAAATATTCTGTTATGCTTGACCATAGACTTAAAATGCTTTAGTGATTGTTCGTGAGAGTCTCTGGATTGTATTCATTAGGGCATACCATTATTAAAACGTTTGGCAACGGAAGAAACTAAATGAGCATTTCTTTTTAGACAATTTCTACTCTTGGTTGCCTAGTGAATATGACTGTGATCTGATGCTGTTGGACTGTACTGCTGATATGTGTCTCCATTACACATCACCCTTACAGTAGACGGACAGACGCCTCACTACTGCCAAATGCTGTGATCTATTACTTGACTGGCTACGTTTGCGTGGAATGAATAAATGCTACTTTCAGTACAACTTTGTCATCTTTGAGAATTGAGTTTCTGCAGAAGACTAAAAGGAATTTTTGTCCTGTGGATGTGAAAAATGTGCTTGTTATGGATGAATGGTTCCTGTGTACTGTATACCTGACTGAAAAGCAGGCTGAGAAGTGATCGGTTGATTCAGTTATTGATCGATTGATTGGGTCTGGTGTTTACAGTTGCCGTGGGCAACCCAGCAGCTCTCAGTGAGCCCCAGATGGAGGAGCGGGAGTGGATTCATCAGCCTGGCAGATTCAGGACAAAGCAGCCTTGCTGCTCACCTTGCCCGTGGTTGTTGTTGCCTTCTGTCTCTTCTCTCTTTACTTTTCTCATTCACTCTTTTTACTCCCATGCCTTTCGCTCGCATTCTCTCAAGACGGTCAGAATGACAACAAATCTTTTCACCCCTCTGGGTTTTTTTGTACAGCTGCCCTTTACTCTGAGAGAGTCATTTGAACTATCATGGATGCAATGGGATCAGGCTACTTGATATGAATAAAACAATCCTGAAACAAAACGTATAATCATGTCTTTGGCTTTTTCCTTATCAAAGTCCGAAATCCCCCATAGTCTTCTACTGTAAGATGAACAGGGCATTTTCACATGATGTAATGCCAATGGTGTGTTGATGTATATTTTTCTGCAATTGTGTTTCCTTTGAAGTATTTTGTACAAGCTCTTTTTGGTTGTGGAATTAGGAAATATAATTGTGTGTCCCCCCCATGGGGGATTTGTTGTCCTGCCTGTGGCTAGCAAAGTAAATACAGTCAATTCTTAGGCACCTAATGAGGATGTCCCCATCTCTACTAAACAAAGCATTGATTCTGGCCCGTTGTATTGTACATACTGGCATGGTGATCCAGCCATTCATAACTAAACCTTACTCTGCTTACGTTGTGTCCAATCAAAGACACACCTACTCAAACATCACAATCACTGTTTCCCTGATTAGTTTCCTCATACTGTATGTTGTTGAACATGATCGTCTCTAGAGATGTATTTGGCAGAGTTTCACATGAGCCATGATCACTGTTAGAACAGAGGACACTCCACAGCTGTAGTGCTGCTGCCTGCATCTCCCACTGGAAACATACTGATCACGATTCCATTGAGGTCAAGTCAGCCCCGGAGGGGTAAACACTTACCAATAGGACATGGTTTCCTCAGGGCTCATACTGAGGGATACTGCCAAATTTAAAACTGACACCTCACCCCTACTCTTAGACACTGTAGATCTGAAAGGTTATAAGTGTAGGCAATGTGATGGCTGGTCCACATAACCTATTACAGTGCAAGGTTTAGCTATCACCATATTGCTATCATTTCAGATCTACAAGAGTACTGTAACGGGTGATTTGAAATTGAACAGGTCTCACTTTCAGGTAGCCAGATTGGGTGGGTGCAAGCTTGACGTCAGTGTCTAACAGGGAACCAGGATTGCTCTCGTGCTGATCCTCAGCCAAGGTTCTGGAAGTTACCATCAGGTATAATAGACATTTACCAGCCTTGCTCCTTTTCTTCGCCTCAGGATTGTAAGGATGGTATGCAACCTGGAAGGTGTGTACCTTTAACCTGTTCCCTCAATCTCAAGTTTCCTAGATGAACCTTGAGGAGCCATTGTGTGCCTACTGCCTATAGACTACAGTGCCTCAACACTGAGGTTGACACGCTCTAATCAGTGAGAAGTGTCCCTGGCTGGCTCTCCTCACTGTTTCTGGGTCAGTCCTCAGCCCTTAGAGAGGGCCCCATCTGAAAGAACCAGAGCGAGAGAGGGTAGGAGGAGAGTGTGAGAAAGAGAGAGAGGCAGAGGTATTTATAGAAAAATGGGGCTTCGCGCTACCTTTTCTCACGAAAGAATCATTAGAGGACAAAGTGTCCCAGTTTTTGTATGGGCGCTCCGCGATAGCAGCTAGCTAGGGCTGTGGGCCGGCAGATTTTTACCTGCGATGGGGAGCCTGACTTACAGACCGTCTCCTCTCTCTCCCAGCCTCCTTCTCCTCTTTTGCCTCATATCTCTGGTTCTTTGATCCGTGAAAGGGAGACATCAGCCTACTTGTACGCTGATGTGACCTCTTGAGAGGGTTTGGGTTGTAGGTCTTGGTGGGGGTGCTGGAGCTGGAGCTGGGTACAGGAGCCAGAGAGAGGGTAAGGGCGTGACTGGGCACCAGAGACGGGGACTTTGGGCCGTTGACTGGACGTGTCCTCGCAAACCTTGACATCTCAGTAGACACCACCAGCGTCAAGATGAGGCGGTTTCTGAGCCGCAAAGGCCGCTTCTCGCTGCGTCAGAGCAAGTCTGGACCTCGCGGTGCCTCCAAAGATTTCTGTAAGTCTTTAATTCATTTTCATTATTCCTCTTATCTGCTTCATCCCTCTCTTCTGAAGAGAGGAGGAGAAGAGACAGAAGAGAACAAAAGGACTAAAGCTGTGTGTGTGTATCTAGGTCGCGGGCTTCAGAAGTATTTCAGATTTGGAGAAGAGAGAAGAAGGCCGTGGGAAGTTTAATCTCGACGGTGGGGTTGCGTGTCCTGGTACAGCAGAGAAAGAAATGTTTGATTTAACCAATGTACTTTCTCACAGGTCTAGATGTCCCAATTTATTTTGGCACATTACTTTAGACTTAGTTGTTTTATGACACAATACATGGAGACTTACAAAGTGAAATATAGAACGACTTGTTCTCACTGTGTTCTGAACTTTTATTCAGATAATCCGGGGCTCGTACATTTTCATTACACCATCACTTTTTTATTTTCCCTGCAAAGTCAGTGTAGAACTATGTAATGATGCCACTGTTGCCAGCTTTTCCCCTTTGAATTGTCTCAAACTGATCTGACCATCCATTTCTTGTTCACTTTAAGAAATCCACATACAATAGGCTACCTTTACACATTGGTACTGAGTGAGAGAAAGAGAGAGAGAAAGAGAGAGTGTGTGTGCGTGAGTGTGTCTTCATGCACCCGTTTCTAAGAGAGAAAGATAGAGACAGAAAGAGAGAGATACAGACAGAAAAAGATACAGAGGGTGAAAGAAAGAGAGAGAGAGAGTGTGTGTGTGTGTGTGTCTCTTCATGCACACCTTCATAATGAGAGAAAGATTGCCACTTCAATCATTGAAATTGCATAAACTGCCTGCTGTAGTCATGGAACCTATTAATCTTTTCATTAAACATTAATCCTCATAGGATCATCATATGGCCTATTAAATGAATAAGGCTGAGGCTGTAGACTTCAGTGTTAGGAGGTTAACAATCTGGTACAGGAGAGAGTGAGGAGAATGAATGGGTACATCTCAAGAATCTAAAGATGTTTCCTCTCCTTGTATCCAGCTTTCCTTCAACTGCACTGATCTGAAACAACTTGACAAGATAAAGCAAGTCATTTTGATAGGCCTCGATCTGCCACTTTGCCTTCAGCTATCGCGTCTGTTCAGATCAGTGCAGATGAGTGTGAGGAGACGAGAATAGGAAGCCATTTTGTGGAGTATTGAGTGGCACCCGCTGACTGCAGTATGAGAATGAGGCCAGTGACCAGGGGAGGGCCAGCAGTTCAGAACAGAAAGCTATGACAGACATAGGCTGAGTCCCAACAGTCTAAAACAGCATAATTTGCTCATGTTCTGTCCATCATGATCACTGGTCTTAAAGCAAGTTGATCTGTAAAAACAATATGGTGGAAACGTATTCAGTTTGACCTGTTCTTGACGGAGAGGACAGGTGGGCTCAAAACTATGTGGTGCTAATATTTGATCTCTCGAAACATTGACTAAATTCACTCTTCAAAATAAAAGTATATTTGTTATTGATTGGGTTATTTCTCATTGATTGCTATTATATAATAAAGTCAAGTTTTTTCCAATAGTTGATGTTCCACTCTCGAACCCTCCAAGCGGGGCGTTATACTATGGAGGTATGATAGTGTCTGTTAAAAAGTGATACCATTGTGTTCGACCATTGTGGATGTCCCTTAAGAGCAGAAAAACCTTCTCAACCCATTTCATTCTTGTGACGCTTCAGTCTCTGGTTCTCTCGCCCATTCAGATGATGCTTTCCGTCAACAAATGGGCTGTCCTCCAATGAATAATCCAATGAATATCAGTAAGACTTTTAAACTAGTTTCAAGTCCCAGATCTGGGTTCAAATACTTTTAGCGTTTGGTTTAGCCTGCCTGGGGTTCCAGATGGGTAAGGTTTGTAGTTTTGCAACTATTCCAGTGGTTCCATTGTGCCAGGCAAGCTCAATCAAGCCCAGATAAAGTATTTCAACCCAGGTCAGTCAAGTACAGCTACATTGTAGTAGTGTCTTCACTGCCACTTGTCTCCACCTCTGAGACAAGCAACTGTGAAAAGAGACTACAATGTAGTTAAAGGTAGACTCAGCGATACAAATGTACCATTAGCAGATCGGGACGACTTCCAAAACATCAAAGAGCGCGAAGCAAGAGGCAAATCTCCTCCGCAGTTGTTGTCACGCAGCTATCATGTTGCAGGAGAGTGACGCAAACTCTCGTGAACATGTGCAGATGCTCTGTGGTGTGCATGCTCACAAGTGCAGCCTCTTGCATGGCACTCACTCTCCAGTATCTTTGGTTCTTCACACAGCTGCTCATATCGCTGAGTCTCCATTTAAATGGTATCATAATGTGACATTGCATGACATTGTTATTAAAATAATCTACACTCTTATGCCCCAAATACATCAAGGTACCCTGGTTTTACCTGGCTCTGTCTTCAGTGTGTTCAGGTCATCCCAGGTTATCAGACCCTGCTTTGGATCCCTGGTCCAGAGGCAGGTCTGACCGTGGTCTTATCTGGGTCTCCACCAGTGTATTTGGGGAAACCTGGATTCTTATTATAGTCCCTGAATTCCTGCCACGCCTCCTACTGGTGTAAAAACAAATAAGGACCCATGATGTTTTACCATTCTACCACAGCAGGAGGCGTGCATGTGACTGGGTCTGTAATCTGGTATATTTGGGGATAGTATTTGAGAAAGGCATGGACTCTAGACCCTGGTAATAGCAGTGTTTGTGTTAGAAGTATCCTGGTCCCAGATCTGTTTGTGCTCTTGTCAACTACATTGCTGTCATTGCCAAGTCAAACATGTTCCATGAGGAGTTGTCAAGACAGCAGAAACAGACTGGCACCCAGGCTATGTATAACAGGCTTAAGTAACCAACCCAATCCTGACTACTCTCCAGACCTGACCCTCCCGGCTACCAATCAGAACTGGCCGGAGGAGTTTGGGTTCACTCTGGGGGGCGCGGGCCCCAGCTACATCCTGTCTGTGATTGAGGGCAGCAGTGCCTACCTGGCGGGCCTGCAGCCTGGGGACCAGGTGGTGGACATCGAGGGCCAGGAGGTGTCCTCTCTCAGCACCCAGGCCCTGGTGGCCCTGGCACAGACTCTGAAGACTGTACCCCCCAGCATCGGAGTGGTGTCACGCATAGAACAGGTCTGGAACAGTTGGGAAATCATTTAGGCTTCAGTGATGCAGATAGTGGACATTTGACCTCGGTTTTTCACTTGAGACATTTTTTAAAGGCAGATAGGAGTTGGTTGTGACAGTGTTGTTGCATGTCACCTAAGCCTCAGTGTGATCACTACTACTGATCTGGAACTGTGAGCTGGGTAACACATAAGTCTAGGGCAAAATGACATGTGCTTTCAAAACAATCTCCGTTACTTTCCATGCAGATAGTTATCAAATAGACACTTTATTGTCTTCACATCTAATTCTAATCTGACTGTTCCCTAGATGGATATCAACCCAGGCCCCGACGGCCGTTTCGGCTTCACCATCGTGGGAGACTGCCCCCTCTTGGTGGATGACTGCCTGCCCAACTCCCCAGCGGGCCGCAGCGGCCTCCGGGTCGGCGACTACGTCATGGAGGTCAACGGGATCCCCGTCAAACATCACGAAATGGCGGCGGCCATGATCAAGGTGGCACAGGGACGCCCACTGCGTCTGGGCGTGCTCAGTATGAGACGGAGGATCAAGCGCCTCAGCCACAGTATGAGGGAGGTGTCACTGAGCGGGGATAGTATCAGGCAGGACCGTGCACACAAGGCCCTGGAGTTTAACAAGAAGGTGTGTGGGTGGCAGGGGTGTGTGCCTGCATCTTTGTCTTCTGTCTCTGCATCTGTCTCCACCCCTGTGTCTGTTTCCGTTTCCAACTGTCTCTGTCTGCGTCTCCATCTGTGGAGGTCTCCACACTCAGAAGCCCACAGAGGTCAACAGGAAGTTGTGTTTATCTTCTTCTTGCAGGTGGAGGAGGTGCTTGGTGATGAGCCAGATATAAAGGAACAGCTGTTTGGTGTTCTGAAGCAGTACGCAGCCGAGCGGAACGTGGAGAACCTAGCTGAAGCCCTCCCAGACATCTTAATCAATGAGGACCATCAGCAGCTGATTGACAGCGTCAGGTACCAATCAGCTGATTATAACATGCTATCATGCCGCCTCTGGCATTGTGTCATGGTCGGGTCAGACAAGGGCCCGGTTTCCCGATAAGCTTACGAATATTTGAACAATGCATTGTTCCTAAAACTGCCAAAGTTGTCACATGCGTTTCCCAAAACACCACATAGAGAGCACGTTCACTAAGTGCGTCATTAGAAAGAGAATGATTCCACAATACTGACGACGGATCAGCTCCTAGAGAGATATTGTCACCTATGGCTGCAAATATTGAGGCGATTTAGACTATTCTAATGCTTACCCTACAAGGGACAGTTTGAAATGTACTGCGTAAAATGTATATAGGTTCAAAACTTTTTGTGAAACATCACAGCACATTTGAAAAATATATGGCAAATAGAATATCATATATGGCAAATAGATCCAAATGTGATTCTGTTCAGAGATGGAAGGGTTGAGGGTAGCTGAAGGATGGGAATAAAAACAAACAAAAGATAACTCATGTAAAATATACTGTGTCTGTAAAATGTATATAGTATGTACTATATGAACTGGAAGTAGAAGCCTAAGTGTTGTCCATTAGTTTACTTAAATTAGGGGAGGGGTGGCAGGGTTAGGGGAAAACATATATTTTAAAAAATGTACCAGTCAAAAGTTTGGACACACCAACTCATTCAAAACTATGAAATAACACATATGGAATCATGTAGTAACCAACAAAGTGTTTAACAAATCAAAATATATTTTATATTCTTCAAAGTAGCCACCCTTTCCCTTGATGGCAACTTTGCATCATTTTGGCATTCTCTCAACCAGCTTTACCTGGAATGCTTTTCCAACAGTCTTGAAGGAGTTCCAACATATGCTGAGCACTTGTTGGCTGCTTTTCCTTCACTCTGCGGTCCAACTCATCCCAAACCATCTCAATTGGGTTGAAGTCTGGTAATTGTGGAAGCCAGGTCATCTGATGCAGCACTCAATCAATCTCCTTCTTGGAGCCCTTACACAGCCTGGTGGTGTGTTTTGGGCCATTGCACTATTGAAAAACAAATGATAGTCCCACTAAGCAAACCAGATGAGATGGCCTATCACTGCAGAATGCTGTGGTAGCCATGCTGGTTAAGTGTGCCTTGAATTCTAAATAAATCATAGACAGTGTCACCAGCAAAGCACCATCACACCTCCTCCTCCATGCTTCACGGTGGGAACCACACATGCGAAGATCATCCATTCACCTACTCTGCGTCTCATAAAGGCACAGTGGTTGGAACCAAAAATCTCAAATTTGGGCTCATCAGACCAAAGGACAGATTTCCACCAGTCTAATGTCCATTGTTCGTGATTCATTATTGGCCCAAACAAGTCTCTTCTTCTTATTGGTGTCCTTTAGTAGTGTTTTTTTTTTTCAGCAGCAATTCGACCATGAAGGCCTGATTCTTCTCTGAACAGTTGATGTTGAGATTTGTCTGTTACTTGAACTCTGTGAAGCATTTGTTTGGGCTGCAATTTCTGAGGCTGGTAACTCTAATGAACTTATCCTCTGTAGCAGAGTTAATTCTGGGTCTTCTGTTCACTGTGGTGGTTCTCATGAGGGCCATTTTCAAGCGCTTGATGGTTTTTGCGACTGCACTTGATGGTTTTTGCGACTGCACTTGAAGAGACTTTCAAAGTTCTTGAAATGTTCCTCATTGACTGATCTTCATGTCTTAAAATAATAATGGGCTGTAATTTATTTTTGCTTATTTGAGCTGTTCTTGCCATAATATGGACTTGATCTTTTACCAAATAGGGATTATTTCTGTATACCTCCCCTACCTTGTCTCAACACAACTGATTGGCTTAAACTCATTAAGAAGGAAATACATTTCACAAATGAACTTTTAACAAGGCACACCTGTTAATTTAAATGCATTCCAGGTAACTACCTCATGAATCTGGTTGAGAGAAGAGTGTGCAAAGCTGCCACCAAGGCTAACTATTGCTACTTTGAAGAATCTACATTTTTGAGTAAAGCCAGACTGTCTATGTATGAGGATGACTCAACACAATACAAGTCAGCTACTACAGTGACTGAAATGACTGCAACACTCAACAAAGAGCTGCAGTTAGTTTCAGAGTGGGTGACAAGGAATAGGTTAGCCCACAATATTCCTAAAATTCAAATCATTGTATTTGGAACCAAACACTCACTAAACCCTAAACCTCAACTAAATCTTGTAATAAATCATGTGGAAACTGAGCAGGTTGAGATGACTAAACTGCTTGGAGTAACCCTAGACTGTAAACTGTCATGGTCAAAAAACATATTGATGCAGTAGTAGCTAAGATGGGGAGAAGTCTGTTTATAATAAAGCGAGGCTCCGCCTTCTTAACAACAATATCAACAAGGCAGGTCCTACAAGCCCTGGTTTTGTCGCACCTTGACTACTGTTCAGTTGTGTGGTCAGGTGCCTTTGCAATTGCAAATTGCAATTGGCTCAGATAATATGCATGTCAATCTCTCCTGGTTGAAAGTGGAGGATAGATTGACTTCATTACTACCTTTATTTATGAGAGGTTATTGACATGTTGAATGCATGTCAACACGCACAACAGCTCGGACACCCACAACAGCTCCGACACCCATGCATACCCCACAAGACATGCCACAAGAGGTCTCTTCACAATCCCCAAGTCCAGAACAGACTATGGGAGTCACACAGTACTACATAGAGCCATGACTACATGGAACTCTATTCCACATCAAGTAACTGACGCAAGCTGTAAAATTACATTTTAAATACACCTTATGGAACAGCGGGGACTGAGAAGCAGCACAATATTGGAGCAGACATGCGCATGCGCGCGCGCGCACGCACGCACGCACGCACGCACGCACGCACGCACACACACACACACACACACACACTTACACTTACACTTACTTACGTACTTAGTAATGTGTATATGTGGTGGAGTAGGGGCCTGAGGGCACACAGAGAGATCTGTGAATGTATTGTAATGTTTTTAAAATTGTATAAACTGCCTTAATTTTCCTGGACCACAGGAAGAGTAGCTGCTGCTTTGGCAGCTAATTTTGGATTTGTTTAACACTTTTTTGGTTGCTATATGATTCCATACGTGTTATTTCATAGTTTTGATGTACTCAACTATTATTCTACAATGTAGAAAATAGTACAAATAAAGAAAAACAGTTGAATGAGTTGGTGTGTCCAAACTTTTGACTGGTATTGTATATATTTAAAATAATATATATATTTATCTAAAAATATATAAGGCGGATTGGAAATGATGCAGACAATTACATTGATAGAAGCTACAATATATATGCAATGATAAAACTGATCCACCCCCTAAAAAAAACCAAATGCACACACACACAATCTCTTTGAGAGTCATATAGGTCTCTGAGTCACATCCTGTCGTAGTGACTAGTGACTCTTCTCCCTGATGGGTTTTTTAAGGAGCTGCCAAGCATCACAAAACACAAACACCTTTGAGCACAACAGATTCAAAAACACTTCCTTATCACACCCACCCCCCCATAGCAAAATATACAACAAAGACTAACAGTGACAGTATCATTGGTACAGACTCATACACAGTGGTGGACAGATATTCAGTTACAGTGACCTTCAACCAATCTGATATAATCAGGACAGCATATTCATATTTTAGTGTGAGTGAACAGCCTTGGTGCCAGACCTGAGTTTGAAGATGCAGTTTGTGTTTGTATGTGTGTGGTATGATTAGTGCTTTGATATTGGATATGTTTCATCAAGGTTGCTCACGGGGAAGGCTCAGACATGTGAAATGCTATGATGTCCATATGCATACGGTATATAATGTTTATGATCTATGGTAAAATCTTAGCAGTCCTGGAGCAGTCCTGGAAAACGGAACCCTTTGAGCAATCCAAAATTCATCTCGCCCATTTAGATTGATCGGTTCAGTTCAGCTCACCTGGATGACTTACTGTGCATTGGATCAGAACAATTGATTTTACCCACAGGGGGAGCTTTGAATGTTCATTGTAATTAATCATGTTCAAGTGGTCTACCAATACCCTTTGTGTTTTAGTGTTCTACTACACAGAAATGAGCTTGGGGAGAGTCGAATAGACCTTAGTGTGTTTAATCGACCAGGACCAGTAAGTGTGCTGATTTAGGATTAGTTTAGCCTTTTAGATCATATTGAATAAAATTATATGGACAGGGGGGACCTGATTCTAGATCAGAACTCCTACTCAGAGATGCTTTATAAATACAGGCCCTGGCTGAGGTATTCATCGATATGGTAGTCTTCAACAACAATAGGTCTGCATTGGAGGAACAAGAGCAATTTAATTGCGTAACAATCAATATTTCATAGAAAACTGCTTTCCTCATACTTTTTCCTCAGAATGGTGGCAGGAACAGAATCAGTTATGTGGTGAAGCTCAATGACTTTGATCAGATGTCACCAGTGGGCTGTCTCATGGTGAGGACTGCCTGTTTGAAATCCTCCTCAGGCTGGAGATGTCAGTTTGGTTTGCATACTCCATGGCAACATCCCAAATGGCGCCCTGTTCCCTATAAGGTGCACTACTTTTGACCAGGCTCTTCTCTAAACTAGTGCACTATGTAGGTAATAGGATGGCATTTGGGGACGCAGCCCATTTATCCCTCCGGTACAGAGGAAAACTGTCAAAGTCCCCAGGGAATATCACGTTTCTTTCTTCTCAGCATTGATAGCAAAGTATAAAATAAACACTTTTGTGTGCGCAGGCACTTTCTGTGTGTCTGAGAGACTTATACACACACACACATTTTTTGCATCTCATTGTTGATTATGATCGTTTTTTCAGTCCCTATCCAGCTCTTAGCTTCTCTGCAGACACTTTGCTGTTGGTGGTAGAGAGATGCACACGCAGTCACTCTCACATCTGCTGCATCTGCACACTGCAGTGACAGGCTTTGGACACACACACACATAAATGCACACATACACACACACACACACACACACACACAGTTCCTTCCTCTGGTTTGGATTTATGAACCCTGCAGAAAGCGATGCTGCTGATGATGACCTGCTTCAGGTGAGTACTGCCGCCTAGTGATCTGAGTGATGTCAGTACTGTGATTTGGGCAGGTGTTGTGAAATAGACAGTTATGCAGGTGTTGTGTACACCATAAGATACAGTAGAGGGGTGGCAGGTAGCCTAGCGGTTAGAGCATTGGGCCGGTTGCTGGTTCGAAAACCTGAGCCGACAAGGTGAAAAATCTGTCTACGTGCCCTTGAGCAAGGCACTTTATGCTAATTTGATCCAGGGGCGCTGTACTATTGTTAGTGACCCTGTTAAACACATTTCACTGCATCTGTCTAGTGTATGTGACAATAAAACATATATTTATTTGTATAGTGTGGGTAGGATTTTGGTTTGTTTGACTAAGCCTTTGGCCAGTTTGATTCGTTTTGTGTTCCTCTCATCTTCCTGTACTTGATAATGCCCTGAGGCCAGTTGTGATGGTGAAATGTCTTAGAGTTTGGAGTTTAGAAGATAGCAGCTATTTGTCAACAACTGTACTATTGATGGTTGGTAGACAGGACTGTTTTGTTAGAACGCAATGGTACTAATACTTAGTTGATTGCTACTGTAGGCTTCCAACGGTGGGGGTTCTAGTTTATGTGTTATCAATTGTCAAAATAAATGAATGTCCTGGCTTGGGCGTTGTTTGTTTCTCAAGGGACGTTGTTTGTTGCTTTCTGCTTCTTATACATTTTGTGCAGTGACGATGAGTTTCTCTCACCATCAAGGAATATTCCTAGCTCACTCTCCTCTCCTCCAAAAACAGAAGGCTCATATTATTATTCCATAACCAGTGTTGACTGGAGACTGGAGAGAGTTTAGTCTGCTCCCTCCCTCAGTGGGAGGGGAGGTAAGAGGTAATGTAACATAATGTGACAGATGTGATAAGGGGAGAAGATAATGTAGTTTGGGTCTCATTTGTATGTGTCACAGCAGAATCTTACTCCCAAAAACTTCTCTCTTCTCTGCCCTCATCAGGGGTGTTTTGTAGGATTTGGGGCCTAGCCCAAAGCCAGTAGGGGTGTCCGGAGGCTTTCTCCCCCAGCCAAAAAAGAAAGGAATTTCAACAGCCAAATGCATTAATTTGGTGCACTTTGAGATGAACATTGAGAGATTAGAACATTGAGAGATTTAATTTATTATGGATCCCCATTAGCTGCTGCCAAGGCAGCTACTCTTCCTTGGTCCAGCAACAGATAACTTACACATTCCCACCTCCCACAGCAGACACTGCCAGTACTCAATTACAAATCTACTGTGTCTCTACTCTGGAACACTCTCTACTCTCTTCTCTGGACCAAATACATCTACGATGTATTGCCAAAATCCTCCATACCACTCAACAACTTCAAACAGACTCTGGCCTGTCCAATGAGCCAAACTGATTAAAGAATCCCACAGTACCCAATCTCTCTCACTCACACGCACACATGCATGCACGCACGCACGCTGTGCAGTAATTTGAATCCATAGAGCAGCTTCAACGTCTTATGGGCAGGTGGGATGTTTAGCATACCACCTGGCCAACATCCTGTGAAATTTTAGAGCGCGAAATTCAAACCACAGAATTATAAATATTTAACATTCATAAAATCACAAGTGTAATACATCAAAATAAAGCTTCACTTTTTGTTAATCCAGCCGCTGTGTCAGATTTCAAAAGGCTTTACGGCGAAAGCACACCATGCGATTATCTGAGGACAGCGCCCCGCACACAAAACCATGAAAAACATTTCAACCAGGCAGGTGCGACACGAAAGTCAGAAATAGTGATATAATGACTGCCTTACCTTTCATGATCTTCTTCTGTTGGCACTCCAAAAGGTCCCCGTTACATCACAAATGGTCCTTTTGTTCGATAATGTTCTTCTTTATATCCATAAAAACTCAGTTTAGCTGGCGCGCTTCAGTAATCCACCCAGTTTCCCTTCATCAAAATGCATGCAAAATAAATCCCAAACGTTGCTAATAAACTTTTCCAATCAAGTCAAACAAAGTTTATAGTCAAACCTTAGGTACCCTAATAAGTAAATAAACAATAACATTTAAGACGGAGAATCGTTATTGTCTTTAGCGGAGAAAAATACTAAAGAACGCACTCTCTTCCACGCGCTTGGAAACACTACAGCCAAAATAGGAGCCACCTAGAAAACTACAATTTCTGGCTCATTTTTACAAAAACCAGCCTGAAACTCTTTCTAAAGACTGTTGACATTTAGTGGAAGCCCTAGGAACTGCAATCAGGGAGGACTTCGCCTTCTAATAAAAGAGACCGCCATTGAAAATAGTGGTAGGCTGAATTATTTTTTGAGGGGGGATGGTTTGTCTTCTGGGTTTCGCCTGCCATATCAGTTCTGTTATACTCACAGACATTATTTTAACAGTTATATAAACTGTAGAGTGTTTTCTATCCAAATATACCAATTATATGCATATCCTAGCTTCTGGGCCTGAGTAACAGGCAGTTTACTTTGGGTATGCTTTTCATCCGGCCGTGAAAATACTGCCCCCTACCCAAGATACAGTCCACTGTGTGCTCACCCCTCCTCTGCCGCTCCCCATCATTTTCTCTGTGTCGTCTGCCCTCTTCTGTTGCTGTATCTTAGTCTTTTATGTTACTGTGTCTTGTCTACCCTCCTCTCTTTTCCTGTCCTAGTTGTAAAAAATGTTTTAATAGTCATTTCAGTGGCTTTTTCACCTAACCTGCAAATTCACTGCAGGCTCCGTGTCACTCTAGGTACATTTTGCAGTGCCTGATACTGTCTAGCACAGTATATTGTACTGTTTATTTTTGTAATTACAATCTGCCAGTAAAACTTTAAAAAATGTACACTGCATAGTGATGTGTGGTTATGGAAACTCATATCAGACTGAAATGAGACAAACATATTTTTACATTTTTGGGCTGGACCAAAAACATTAAGTGTTAGGGAATAATGACGCCACTGACTCTCATTGCCCATAATCCCTTTATTCATTAGGTGTTAGAGAGCTGAGAGCAGAGAGCTGTGACCCAGTCTGTAATGGGCAGACACAGACCTGGGCCGACACAGACCTAGGCAGACACAGACCTGGGCCGACACAGACCTGGGCAGACACAGACCTGGGCAGACACAGACCTGGGCAGACACAGACCTGGGCAGACACAGACCTGGGCAGTCACAGACCTAGGCAGACACAGACCTGGGCAGACACAGACCTGGGCAGACACAGACCTGGGCAGACACAGACCTGGGCAGACACAGACCTGGGCAGACACAGACCTGGGCAGACACAGACCTGGGCAGACACAGACCTGGGCAGACACAGACCTGGGCAGGCACAGACCTGGGCAGACACAGACCTGGGCAGAGATTGTCTTGTTCACTGTCTTGTCATGATATAATCATTACTTTTCCTGTGTTTGTGACTCTGTCTGCACTCTTTAAGATATACTGGTTGTTGTTAACCAGACAGATGGAAGATAACATTGTATTTTTACCTCTAAAAGGGACAAGAAAATATGATTGATTTTGTTTAGTTGACAACTAAAATGTGTGCTTGTCACACCCTGACCTGTTTCACCTGTCCTTGTTATTGTCTCCAACCCCTCCAGGTGTTGCTGGTTTTCAATTTAGTTTTTTTGAATTGTTACCCCTTACCTCTCCTCTTTTCGGCTTTTGAACCCCTTCAGGGGGCTACCATTTTTTCCAAGTTGGACCTTCGGAATGCCTACCACCTGGTTTGGATATGCGAAGGGGATGAGTGGAAGACAGCCTTCAACACATTATGAGTATCAGGTAATGCCGTTTGGACTCACCAACGCCCCCGCTGTCTTTCAGGCTTTGGTAAACAATGTGCTCCAGGACATGCTCAACTGTTTTGTGTTCGTCTACCTTGACGACATCCTGTTTCTTCCCGGTCTGTTCTTCATGTCAGGCAGGTCCTTCAGCGCCTCCTGGAGAACCAACTGTTCGTGAAAGCCGAGAAGTGTGTGTTCCACCGCTCTACAATCACTTTTCTGGGATATGTCATTGCTGAGGGTAATGTCCAGATGGATCCTGGAAAAGTGAAAGCAGTGGTGGATTGGCCTCAACCTACATCCCGGGTGCAGTTGCAACATTTCCTAGGATTCTACCGCCGTTTCATTTGGGGTTACAGCACCCTGGCGGCCCCCCTCTCGGCCCTCACTTCTCCCAAAGTACCGTTCAAATGGTCTCCTGCTGTCAACAAAGCCTTTGTGGACCTGAAGCATCGGTTCACAACAGCACCCATCCTCATCCACCCGGACCCGCCGCGTCAATTTGTGGTTGAGGTGGATGCATCTGATGTTGGAGTGGGGGCCATCCTGTCCCAGCGATCTGCACAGGACCAAAAGCTTCATCCCTGTGCCTTCCTGTCCCATCGTCTCAATTCTGCAGAGAGGAACTACGACGTAGGCAACCAAGAACTCCTGGTGGTCAAGATTGGAAGAGTGGAAGCACTGGCTGGAAGGAGCAGAACAACCATTCTTGGTCTGGACCGACCATAAAAATCGGGATTATCTCCGTACAGCCAAATGCTTTACCTTTAAGCAGACCCGGTGGGCTCTGTTGTTTACCAGATTCAACTTCACCATTTCCTACCGCCCAGGATCCAAAAATGTGAAGCCTGCCGCTCTCTCTCACCTATACAGTTCCTCTGCCACACCCTCGGTCACCGAAACCATTCTCCCTACCTCATGCCTAGCAGCCACAGTGGATTGGGGTATTGAGACCCTGGTTCGCAAGGCACAACGTTCCCAGCCTGGACCTGAAAGGGGCCCGGCCAACCGGCTGTTTGTCCCTAACTCAGTTCGGTCCCGGGTCCTGGAATGGGCTCATTCCTCCAGACTAACCTGTCATCCTGGTTCCCATCCTACCCTAGCCTTCCTTTGACAACGTTTCTGGAGGCCCACAATGGTTCCTGACGTCTCTGCCTTCGTCACCGCATGCACGGTGTGCGCCAAGAACAAGACTCCACGGCAAGCTCCTTCTGGCCTTCTTCAGCCACTACCAGTCCCTCATCGTCCCTGGTCCCATATCTCTCTGGGCTTTGTCACTGGGCTTCCCCCGTCTGATGGCAACACCGTCATTCTGACAGTGGTGGATCGGTTTTCTAAGGCCGCTCATTTCATCCCTCTCATCCCTCTCCCTAAACTACCCTCTGCCAAGGAAACGACCCATCTCATGGTGCATTACGTCTTCTGGATCCATTGTCTCCCGGTGGATATGGTTTCCGACCAGGGTCCTCAATTCTCATCTGAGTTTTGAAAGGCATTCTACACCCTTATTGGGGTATCAGCCAGGCTGTCCTGCGGATTCCATCCCCAATCAAATGGCCAGTCGGAGCGAGCCTGGATACCACCCTCCAGGACCTGGAGACCACCTTAAGATGCCTGGTTGAAACCAACCCCACTACCTGGGGCCGTCAACTGGTCTGGGTGGAGTATGCCCGGAACACCCTTCCCTGTTCTGCCAAGGGACTCTCCCCTTTTGAGTGCTCCATGGGGTATCAACCTCCATTCTTCCCGGAACAAGAGCAGGAGGTTAGCGTGCCCTCGGCCCAGATGCTATTCTCAAGACCAACTCCAGGTATTGTCGACAAGCGGACCGTCGCCGGACCCCAGCTTCCCGCTACTGCATTGGACAGAGTTTGTGGCTTTCCACTCGGGATCTGCCCCTTCGGGTAGAGTCCCGCAAGCTGTCTCCCCGTTTCATTGGTCCTTTTCATATCAGAGTCCTGAGTTCCACTGCTGTCCGTCTTGTGTTACCCCGTACCCTCCGTATTCACCCTACCTTCCATGTGTCTCGGATTAGGCCTGTGTCTCACAGTCCTCTGTTTTCTGGCAGAGGTTTCCAGTACTTGGCTGATTGGGAGGGTTATGGCCCGGAGGACAGGTGCTGGGTCCCTGCTAAAGACATTCTCTCTCTCTCTCTCTCTCTCTCTCTCTCTCTCTCTCCCTCTCTCTCTCTCTCTCTCTCTCTCTCTCTCTTTCATTATCTTTCCTCTTCTCTATTTGATTATCACTGCTTTGGTGTGCACTTGCCCTGTGGATTCATAGGTGAAGTCACTGTCCTCTCCAGCTTCTTCTAAACTTGACCAGCCAGCTTGTGCTTCTGTCCCAGCCAATCTACCCATCTCTCCCCATGGATGTGTTCTATTTTTAAGCAGCCTACTTCCTTTAATAAATTCTCTCTTCCATTTCTGACGCAGTCGCCAGCAGAACTTCTTAAACTGACGAACAACCCATGGGTTAGCAAGTGCTGGAACACTTTAATGTTCTGCAAAACATATGGGTGACAAGAGTCACACATATCAAACGATGCAGCTCTGGAGAAGAGCATACAGTGCAGTATGTCCTGCAATGTTATGTGGTAGTTATTTGACATTATGTGGGCAAATAGTAAGTTGAAAGTCAGAAAATATTGGAGCATTGTTTATATGTCTCGTTAACTGGAAAGTTACAGAGACGTTTTATTGCTGCATGTCCTCTCTAATAGTGTGGGTAAAGTTGCTATATCGTGTTTAAAGAGTCCCCTATGAGTAGGTTTTCTGGGGGGGATTCCACCGCTGTGCTGTTGGCTACTGTTGTTGCAATTGATGTGTGATTCTCTGCTTCATTTAATAGACCTCAATCCTTCTCTCTCCATTCCATTACGTAATTTGCTCATCAGTGGATCTCACAGTCTGTGCTGACCTGCCTCTGTAATTCAGAAGGGACTCTTCTCTCCTCTCTCCCTACTCACCCGTTCCTCCCTCCGTCCTCTGAGAGACTAGACGACTAAGTCTCTTCCATTCTCACTTTGGGTGACACCTTGGACACACATGAGCATTTTGGAATTGAGCGGTTGCCATGACCACCCCTGGGTGGCCCAGTAGTCAAGGAAAAGGGAGAGGAGGAGTAGAGTGAAACAAAGAGAGGCGTATCATCTGACGTTGTCCTGAGGATGTTTTGGAGATTTTGAGATTTTTGAGAGAGAGCCACGCTTTTTATTCTTCTCTTACTCCACCTCTCTCTTTTTTGGGCGGCTGGCTTCCTACCCTGCAGCAAGCTCACCTTCTTCCTCTTCTCCTGTCTTTCTCCCCGCTGTTTCTCCTGGAGAGTTATTTTCTTTATTCAAACCACATGAAGACTAATTACTCTTGTTAGGGACGTAGAGACGCCTACTTACCATCTCGTTCAGAGCTCTTTCACTACTTCCTGGTACTCTGAAGAGGCATGGGGAGGGATAGGAGCATCTCCCGCCACTTTCGGTACAGTGCTCTGTGTGCTTTCATCTTAGTTGTGCTCTTAGCTTGTTTAGCGCTGAGATGATAAGTATTTGTTGATGTTGTTATTACTAAAGCTTGGACATGAGAGTTTCTGTGATTTCTCTGTTGTCAAAACTTTTTGTGAAAATAGCATCAACTAAGAATGTGTGCACTTGGCTTACAATAGTGTTTCTATTGCTTGAAGTCCATATTAAAGTTTGATATTATTCCGTTTGCAATTATTGAAACACTTCTATGTGTAATAGTTAAAGCTCCCTGTACCTTATAATGTTGACCGTAGATTCACCTATTTTTCACTGTGTTATGCTAAAGGTATTACAAGATACGGCACCCCATTACTTTGTGCATTTATAGTTGCTGTGTCTAAGCTCTCCTCTCTCTACCCTGGTAGACAGTAACAGCCCACTACACATCGGCATGTGAATCGGATTTATCATCTCTCCTAACTGGGTCTCACAGGAGATAATTGACATTGTTCTTCCTTAATAAGTTTCCCACATTCTGGTTGTCATTCATCCCTGAGAGTGGCGCGTCCTTGATCCACCCCTCCTCCATCTTTAGTTATAGATAGACATGACCTGCTTTTAATTGAGGCCATAGCGAGGCCTTCATCACAGAGGCCTACATCCCTACTCAACGTGGAAGAATCGTTTAAGTTTCCTTTAACTTTGGTTTAGGGCAGAAAGGTCTGATGCTGTCTTGTTTCACCTATCCAAAGTTTTCAGACCCTGTGCACAAGATGTTGGATCGAGGTAGGACAAAGTGCTTGGGAGTGGGCCCTGGGCCTATAGTGTAGATTGGATTTCGTTTTTCTAAGTTTCTCATCCTCCATTTTGTCTTGTGTGACCTCTCGATAAAAGCTGAAAGGCCCACAGTGTCACGTCCTGACCATAGAGAGTCCTTATTTTCTATGGTAGAGTAGGTCAGGGCGTGACTGGGGGTTAGTCTAGTTTATTATTTCTATGTGGGGTTCTAGGTTTGTTTTTCTATGTTGGTGATTGTGTATGATTCCCAATTAGAGGTAGCTGGTAATCGTTGTCTCTAATTGGGGATCATATTTAAATAGCTGTTTTTCCCACCTGTGTTTATGGGATATTGTTTTGAGTTAGTGCACGTAGTATCTCTGTAGTCACGGTTCGTTGTTAGTTTATTGATTATTTGTTTTTGTCTTTGCTTAGTTTCACTTTCTAATAAATTATGTGGAACTCTGTAGTGCTCAGCCTCTTTTATAAAATTGTATTTGTATATATTTTGGGGTAAATATCAATATTAATATCATACACTATCACCAACATAGAAAAACAAACCTAGAACCCCACATAATTGGAGTAAACTAATAAACAATAAACCTTCAGTTTATACATCTTATACACATTTTACAGACACAATCTATTTCACAATAGTTATATTTTGTTTGTTTTTAGTCCTTCCTCTATTTCTGATGTCCATCCAGTTTGATTTCTATTTGTAACTGTGCTATTTCACAACATTTCTGAACCTATATACATTTTACAGACCCTGTATGTTTTACATTGGTTATCTTGGTATTAGTCCCACCCTTCAGCTCCATTCAACCATCCCATCTATCTCTTAACACCATCCAGTCCCACCCTTCAGCTCCATTCAACCATCCCATCTATCTCTTAACACCATCCAGTCCCACCCTTCAGCTCCATTCAACCATCCCATCTATCTCTTAACACCATCCAGTCCCACCCTTCAGCTCCATTCAACCATCCCATCTATCTCTCAACACCATCCAGTCCCACACTTCAGCTCCATTCTACCCCTCCCATCTATCTCTTAACACCATCCAGTCCCACACTTCAGCTCCATTCTACCCCTCCCATCTATCTCTTAACACCATCCAGTCTCACCCTTCAGCTCCATTCAGCCCCTCCCATCTATCTCTCAACACCATCCAGTCCCACCCTTCAGCTCCATTCAGCCCTCCCATCTATCTCTCAACACTATCCAGTCCCACCCTTCAGCTCCATTCAACCCCTCCCATCTATCTCTTAACACCATCCAGTCCCACCCTTCAGCTCCATTCAACCATCCCATCTATCTCTTAACACCATCCAGTCCCACCCTTCAGCTCCATTCAACCATCCCATCTATCTCTTAACACCATCCAGTCCCACCCTTCAGCTCCATTCAACCATCCCATCTATCTCTTAACACCATCCAGTCCCACCCTTCAGCTCCATTCAACCATCCCATCTATCTCTTAACACCATCCAGTCCCACCCTTCAGCTCCATTCAACCATCCCATCTATCTCTTAACACCATCCAGTCCCACCCTTCAGCTCCATTCAACCATCCCATCTATCTCTTAACACCATCCAGTCCCACACTTCAGCTCCATTCTACCCCTCCCATCTATCTCTTAACACCATACAGTCCCACCCTTCAGCTCCATTCAACCATCCCATCTATCTCTTAACACCATCCAGTCCCACCCTTCAGCTCCATTCAACCATCCCATCTATCTCTTAACACCATCCAGTCCCACACTTCAGCTCCATTCTACCCCTCCCATCTATCTCTTAACACCATCCAGTCCCACCCTTCAGCTCCATTCAACCATCCCATCTATCTCTTAACACCATCCAGTCCCACCCTTCAGCTCCATTCAACCATCCCATCTATCTCTTAACACCATCCAGTCCCACCCTTCAGCTCCATTCAACCATCCCATCTATCTCTTAACACCATCCATTTTAGATTTATTTTTGCCATGTATTTTTCAACTGTGCTCTGATGTTTCACAAAAGTGCTGAACCTTTATATTCTCATAGCTTCTACAGATTGTAAATTAAAAATGTTGCTAAAATAATTATTATGTTATTGATTGATTGACTATTGCTTTTCAAATCACCCATTATTGCTATCTGCACTGTTAGTTCTAGGCAAATGTTGCAATTCTTCAGCCATTCCTGGACCTGTGACCAAAAATGAGCTACATATGTACAATACCAAAATAAATGATCTAATGACTCTGCCTCCTCACAGCAAAATCTGCAGAGCTGGGAAGATTGTATGCCCCATATATATAACATTCTATTAGTTGCAAGAATTTTGAATAGTAATTGAAATTGAAAAATCCAAAGTTTTGAATCTGGCGTTGTTTTGCGTATCAATTCATAAACCACGTGCCATAGAATGGGTACATCGAAAATCTCTTCCCAACTATTTTGATATTTATATGGCACAGCTGTCAGTTTTTGGTCCTTAAATGAAATTGGTATGTTTTTATTATCACACTTTTCTTTAACCATTTATGTTCTTTAATACAGGGCCGACATACAAGTTCCTTACTTTTTTCCCCTTCTACTTGCCTCTTCCATTTTTGTGGTAATGCTGCAATTAATTGGTTGTAATTTTGGGTAGAGCAGACATTTCCATATGTCTGTGTTAGCTGCATGTGTAACTCCCCTAGTCCTATTTATGATATCATTCACTAAATATATACATTTTTTAAACATTTCTTTGAAAAATATGTAAAAAAAAAAAAAATCTATTAGTATATTTGAGTTTAACCACAATATTTGTTGTATTATTTGTTCTGTCTTTTCAGGTGTATTAAACTGAAATTGCAACCAATTTTCTAAGGCTAGTTTTTTTTAAATAGCAATATTTTGGAGATGATTTCCTTTTCCAACAACCAAAAGGGAGCAGGTGTAATCTGAATAAAGGGGGAAAGGCCATTCTTGAACATAGGATGAGACATTCCTACCAATAGGCCCTTTTCATTTTGTCTGGCTTGCCATTCCAAATAAAATGGAATATTTTTTGTTCATATAATTTAAAAGCCAGTCACTCGGTGTAGGCAAAACCATAAGCATATAGGTAAACTGTGATATGACTAAAGAGTTAATTAAGGTGATTTTTCCACATATAGACAGGTATTTTCCTTTCCATGGTAGCAAGATCTTATCTATTTTTGCTAACTTTCTATAAAAATGTTTTGGAGTGAGATAATTGCTTTCTTTTGGGATTTGAATACCGAGTATGTCCACATCTCCGACAGACCATTTAATTCGTAAACTACACGGTAATGTAAAATTAGCATTTTTTTAGTGATCCAATACGTAATAATAATTTGGTTTTAATCCAGAGAACATAGCAAAAGTATCTAGATCCTCTGAGGCAGTGGAGGGAAAACATGAATCATCAGCATACAATGACCCCTTCGTTTTTAAGCCACAGACTTCTAATCCCTCAATATTATTGTTGGATCTAATTTTAACTGCTAACATTTCGATGGCAATAATAAATAGATATGCCGATAGTGGACAACCTTGTTTTACTCCTCTAGAGAGTTTAAAACTTTCTGTGATTTAGCCATTATTTACTATTTTACACCTTGGGTTACTATACACAGCTTTAACCCATTTTATTAGAGATTCCACAAAATTGAAATATTCTAGGCATTTATATATAAACTCCAGTCGTACTTTATAAAAAAGTATTTTCAAAATCAGCTATGAACACCAGGCCTGGTGTCCCTGATATTTCATAGTATTCTATTGTTTCCAGTACTTGTCTTATATTATCTGTCCATGTAAAAAAAACCTGTCTGGTTAGGATGAAAAATACCTGACAATATTTTTTTAAATTCTATGAGCCAAGTATTTTGCTAGGATTTTTGCATCACAACACTGAAGTGTAAGAGGTCTCCAATTTTTAAATGGACTGGATCTTTATATATACCACTTGGGTCCTGTTTCAGTAATAATGATATCAGACCTTCTTGTTGAGTGTCTGATAATCTACCATTTATATAGGAGTGGTTAAAACATGCTAATAATGGTCCTCTGTGTATATAAAAACAGGTTTTGCATGCTCCCACTGGTATGCCATCCAGCCCTGGAGATTTCCCAGCCTTAAAGGCTTTAATTGCATCAAGAAGTTCCTCCTCTGTAATTTGGCCTTCACATGAGTCTTTCTGTACAGATGTTAATTTGACATTATTATTAGGAAAAAATCCACACAATTAGTTTCAGTTAGTGGAGATGGAGGAGACTGAAATGAAAACATATTCTTTAAGTACTTTACTTCCTCTTTCAAAATATCATTTGGTGAATCATGCTCCATCATTTGTAACAAGTTTCAATACATTGTTTTTGGTAGCATTTCTATGTTGAATTTGGTGCATTTTCCCCCATATTCCATCCAGTTCGCTTTATTTTTTATAATATATTACACTGGATCTTTCTTGAATAAGTTCCTCCATTTATTTTTGTTTTTCCTCTAACTTATTCTGTGCCTCTATGGTACAGTTTTTATTGCTATCTAACTGTACTGTTAGTCCTTCAATTTCCTTTGTTAATATGGACTCTTTTGATCTAAAATGCTTTTGTTTTATAGATGAGTACTGAATTGCATAGCCTCTAAAGGCACATTTAAAAGTGTCCCATACAATAAGGGGATCTGCTGTACCTATGTTAAGTCTGAAAAAGTCAGTTGTAAATTCTTCTGTCCTAGTTCTAAACAATGTATCATCTAGTAGGCTTTGATTAAATTCCAATATCCTCACCCACATGGAAATTCTGTAAGAGTAATTGAATGCCAATTATGTGATGATCCGATCGCATTCTGTCCCCTATCAACACTTTTTAAACTTTTGGTGCCAGAGAGAATGGCATAAGTAAGTAGTAAAGACGACTAGCTTGATTAAGCCTCCGCCAAGTATACAGTGAGGGAAAAAAGTATTTGATCCCTGCTGATTTTGTACGTTTCTATTTGTAACTGTGCTATTTCACAACATTTCTGAACCTATATACATTTTACAGACCCTGTATGTTTTACATTGGTTATCTTGGTATTAGTCCCACCCTTCAGCTCCATTCAACCATCCCATCTATCTCTTAACACCATCCAGTCCCACCCTTCAGCTCCATTCAGCCCCTCCCATCTATCTTTCAACACCATCCAGTCCCACCCTTCAGCTCCATTCAACCATCCCATCTATCTCTTAACACCATCCAGTCCCACCCTTCAGCTCCATTCAACCATCCCATCTATCTCTCAACACCATCCAGTCCCACCCTTCAGCTCCATTCAACAATCCCATCTATCTCTTAACACCATCCAGTCCCACCCTTCAGCTCCATTCAACCATCCTATCTATCACTCAACACCATCCAGTCCCACCCTTCAGCTCCATTCAACCATCCCATCTATCTCTCAACACCATCCAGTCCCACCCTTCAGCTCCATTCAACCATCCCATCTATCTCTTAACACCATCCAGTCCCACCCTTCAGCTCCATTCAACCATCCCATCTATCTCTCAACACCATCCAGTCCCACCCTTCAGCTCCATCCAACCATCCCATCTATCTCTTAACACCATCCAGTCCCACCCTTCAGCTCCATTCAACCCCTCCCATCTATCTCTCAACACCATCCAGTCCCACCCTTCAGCTCCATTCAACCCCTCCCATCTATCTCTCAACACCATCCAGTCCCACCCTTCAGCTCCATTCAACCATCCCATCTATCTCTCAACACCATCCAGTCCCACACTTCAGCTCCATTCTACCCCTCCCATCTATCTCTTAACACCATCCAGTCCCACCCTTCAGCTCCATTCAGCCCCTCCAATCTATCTCTCAACACCATCCAGTCCCACCCTTCAGCTCCATTCAACCATCCCATCTATCTCTCAACACCATCCAGTCCCACCCTTCAGCTCCATTCAACCATCCCATCTATCTCTCAACACCATCCAGTCTCACCCTTCAGCTCCATTCAGCCCCTCCCATCTATCTCTCAACACCATCCAGTCCCACCCTTCAGCTCCATTCAGCCCTCCCATCTATCTCTCAACACCATCCAGTCCCACCCTTCAGCTCCATTCAACCCCTCCCATCTATCTCTTAACACCATCCAGTCCCACCCTTCAGCTCCATTCAACCATCCCATCTATCTCTTAACACCATCCAGTCCCACCCTTCAGCTCCATTCAACCATCCCATCTATCTCTCAACACCATCCAGTCCCACCCTTCAGCTCCATTCAACCATCCCATCTATCTCTTAACACCATCCAGTCCCACCCTTCAGCTCCATTCAACCATCCCATCTATCTCTTAACACCATCCAGTCCCACCCTTCAGCTCCATTCAACCATCCCATCTATCTCTTAACACCATCCAGTCCCACCCTTCAGCTCCATTCAACCATCCCATCTATCTCTTAACACCATCCAGTCCCACCCTTCAGCTCCATTCAACCATCCCATCTATCTCTTAACACCATCCAGTCCCACCCTTCAGCTCCATTCAACCATCCCATCTATCTCTTAACACCATCCAGTCCCACACTTCAGCTCCATTCTACCCCTCCCATCTATCTCTTAACACCATCCAGTCCCACCCTTCAGCTCCATTCAACCATCCCATCTATCTCTTAACACCATCCAGTCCCACCCTTCAGCTCCATTCAACCATCCCATCTATCTCTTAACACCATCCAGTCCCACACTTCAGCTCCATTCTACCCCTCCCATCTATCTCTTAACACCATCCAGTCCCACCCTTCAGCTCCATTCAACCATCCCATCTATCTCTTAACACCATCCAGTCCCACCCTTCAGCTCCATTCAACCATCCCATCTATCTCTTAACACCATCCAGTCCCACCCTTCAGCTCCATTCAACCATCCCATCTATCTCTTAACACCATCCATTTTAGATTTATTTTTGCCATGTATTTTTCAACTGTGCTCTGATGTTTCACAAAAGTGCTGAACCTTTATATTCTCATAGCTTCTACAGATTGTAAATTAAAAATGTTGCTAAAATAATTATTATGTTATTGATTGATTGACTATTGCTTTTCAAATCACCCATTATTGCTATCTGCACTGTTAGTTCTAGGCAAATGTTGCAATTCTTCAGCCATTCCTGGACCTGTGACCAAAAATGAGCTACATATGTACAATACCAAAATAAATGATCTAATGACTCTGCCTCCTCACAGCAAAATCTGCAGAGCTGGGAAGATTGTATGCCCCATATATATAACATTCTATTAGTTGCAAGAATTTTGAATAGTAATTGAAATTGAAAAATCCAAAGTTTTGAATCTGGCGTTGTTTTGCGTATCAATTCATAAACCACGTGCCATAGAATGGGTACATCGAAAATCTCTTCCCAACTATTTTGATATTTATATGGCACAGCTGTCAGTTTTTGGTCCTTAAATGAAATTGGTATGTTTTTATTATCACACTTTTCTTTAACCATTTATGTTCTTTAATACAGGGCCGACATACAAGTTCCTTACTTTTTTCCCCTTCTACTTGCCTCTTCCATTTTTGTGGTAATGCTGCAATTAATTGGTTGTAATTTTGGGTAGAGCAGACATTTCCATATGTCTGTGTTAGCTGCATGTGTAACTCCCCTAGTCCTATTTATGATATCATTCACTAAATATATACCTTTTTTAAACATTTCTTTGAAAAATATGTAAAAAAATAAATAAATCTATTAGTATATTTGAGTTTAACCACAATATTTGTTGTATTATTTGTTCTGTCTTTTCAGGTGTATTAAACTGAAATTGCAACCAATTTTCTAAGGCTAGTTTTTTTTAAATAGCAATATTTTGGAGATGATTTCCTTTTCCAACAACCAAAAGGGAGCAGGTGTAATCTGAATAAAGGGGGAAAGGCCATTCTTGAACATAGGATGAGACATTCCTACCAACAGGCCCTTTTCATTTTGTCTGGCTTGCCATTCCAAATAAAATGGAATATTTTTTGTTCATATAATTTAAAAGCCAGTCACTCGGTGTAGGCAAAACCATAAGCATATAGGTAAACTGTGATATGACTAAAGAGTTAATTAAGGTGATTTTTCCACATATAGACAGGTATTTTCCTTTCCATGGTAGCAAGATCTTATCTATTTTTGCTAACTTTCTATAAAAATGTTTTGGAGTGAGATAATTGCTTTCTTTTGGGATTTGAATACCGAGTATGTCCACATCTCCGACAGACCATTTAATTCGTAAACTACACGGTAATGTAAAATTAGCATTTTTTTAGTGATCCAATACGTAATAATAATTTGGTTTTAATCCAGAGAACATAGCAAAAGTATCTAGATCCTCTATGAGGCAGTGGAGGGAAAACATGAATCATCAGCATACAATGACCCCTTCGTTTTTAAGCCACAGACTTCTAATCCCTCAATATTATTGTTGGATCTAATTTTAACTGCTAACATTTCGATGGCAATAATAAATAGATATGCCGATAGTGGACAACCTTGTTTTACTCCTCTAGAGAGTTTAAAACTTTCTGAGATTTAGCCATTATTTACTATTTTACACCTTGGGTTACTATACACAGCTTTAACCCATTTTATTAGAGATTCCACAAAATTGAAATATTCTAGGCATTTATATATAAACTCCAGTCGTACTTTATAAAAAAGTATTTTCAAAATCAGCTATGAACACCAGGCCTGGTGTCCCCGATATTTCATAGTATTCTATTGTTTCCAGTACTTGTCTTATATTATCTGTCCATGTAAAAAAAACCTGTCTGGTTAGGATGAAAAATACCTGACAATATTTTTTTTAATTCTATGAGCCAAGTATTTTGCTAGGATTTTTGCATCACAACACTGAAGTGTAAGAGGTCTCCAATTTTTAAATGGACTGGATCTTTATATATACCACTTGGGTCCTGTTTCAGTAATAATGATATCAGACCTTCTTGTTGAGTGTCTGATAATCTACCATTTATATAGGAGTGGTTAAAACATGCTAATAATGGTCCTCTGTGTATATAAAAACAGGTTTTGCATGCTCCCACTGGTATGCCATCCAGCCCTGGAGATTTCCCAGCCTTAAAGGCTTTAATTGCATCAAGAAGTTCCTCCTCTGTAATTTGGCCTTCACATGAGTCTTTCTGTACAGATGTTAATTTGACATTATTATTAGGAAAAAATCCACACAATTAGTTTCAGTTAGTGGAGATGGAGGAGACTGAAATGAAAACATATTCTTTAAGTACTTTACTTCCTCTTTCAAAATATCATTTGGTGAATCATGCTCCATCATTTGTAACAAGTTTCAATACATTGTTTTTGGTAGCATTTCTATGTTGAATTTGGTGCATTTTCCCCCATATTCCATCCAGTTCGCTTTATTTTTTATAATATATTACACTGGATCTTTCTTGAATAAGTTCCTCCATTTATTTTTGTTTTTCCTCTAACTTATTCTGTGCCTCTATGGTACAGTTTTTATTGCTATCTAACTGTACTGTTAGTCCTTCAATTTCCTTTGTTAATATGGACTCTTTTGATCTAAAATGCTTTTGTTTTATTGATGAGTACTGTATTGCATTGCCTCTAAAGGCACATTTAAAAGTGTCCCATACAATAAGGGGATCTGCTGTACCTATGTTAAGTCTGAAAAAGTCAGTTGTAAATTCTTCTGTCCTAGTTCTAAACAATGTATCATCTAGTAGGCTTTGATTAAATTCCAATATCCTCACCCACATGGAAATTCTGTAAGAGTAATTGAATGCCAATTATGTGATGATCCGATCGCATTCTGTCCCCTATCAACACTTTTTAAACTTTTGGTGCCAGAGAGAATGGCATAAGTAAGTAGTAAAGACGACTAGCTTGATTAAGCCTCCGCCAAGTATACAGTGAGGGAAAAAAGTATTTGATCCCTGCTGATTTTGTACGTTTGCCCACTGATAAAGAAATGATTAGTCTAGAATTTTAAGGGTAGGTTTATTTGAACAGTGAGAGGCAGAATAACAACAAAGAAATCCAGAAAAACACATGTCAAAAATGTTATAAATTGATTTGCATTTTAATAAGGGAAATAAGTATTTGACCCCTCTGCAAAACATGACTTAGTACTTGGTGGAAAAACCCTTGTTGGCAATCACAGATGTCAGACGTTTCTTGTAGTTGGCCACCAGGTTTGCACACATCTCAGGAGGGATTTTGTACCACTCCTCTTTCCAGATCTTCTCCAAGTCATTAAGGCTTTTGAGGCTGACGTTTGGCAACTCAAACCTTCAGCTCCCTCCACAGATTTTCTATGGGACTAAGTTCTGGAGACTGGCTAGGCCACTCCAGGACCTTAATGTGCTTCTTCCTGAGCCACTCCTTTGTTGCCTTGGCCGTGTGTTTTGGGTCATTGTCATGCTGGAACACCCATCCACGACCCATCTCTGAATGTTGTAGTGTGATCCCCTCACCATGGGTTACTGCAGCTAGTGTTGCCAGCACTGCCACTGCCTTGGTGGGGGCACCCCACCGGAATCCCCACTGGCTAGGTACAAGGTTGTCAAGGGCTCAGCCTCTTTTCATATTTCAGTTATCCTGCTGCAGTGCCAGGTTGTTCCTCTGGGAGGCAGTAGAGAGGGGTCTGTACCTGTGTTGCTGGTGCAACCAGGGACAGTGACTGATGGCTCCATACTGTGGATAAATATGAAAATGTCACAACAGCCTCAATTAAAAACCACCAACCTGCCCATTCTTTTAATTTGATCGACTATGGAGAACACTACAAATAGGGCCCATTTTTAGAAGAATGTTTAGCAATCCCACCCCTCATCCAGCCTACTGTATTCTCCAGGGTGGAAGGTATGGAGGAGTATGACAGGGTCAGTTTTGGTGTTGATTGTGTTACATATTGTGTATCTAAATGTGTTGATACTTAAGGAGCAGTTTGGGGCACACAAACACACACACACACAAACATATAAACACACACAAACACCTGTCCTCAACCAGCCGCACATCTCCCAGTCACAGTGCCTGCTGTTATGTTAATACATTTCCAATGATCCTAATCAGGCTGCATTCCATGTTGGCTAAATGTCTGTTGTGCTCCACTATTGCTTTGCTCTTTAGGTGACTGGAGAGCTCTCCACAAAGGATAACATTCTGCTGTAGGGCCCTCATCTGCCCCTTCGTTGGTTAATCACTCTGGGACACGTTTCTTCCTAGGTTTTGGCCTTTCTAGGGAGTTTTTCCAAGCCAACGTGCTTCAACACCTGCATTGCTTGCTGTTTGAGGTTTTAGGCTGGGTTTCTGTACAGCACTTTGAGATATCAACTGATGTACGAAGGGCTATATAAATACATTTGATTTGACACACACACACACACACACACACACACACACACACACACACACACACACACACACACACACACACACACACACCAACACAAACAACAATGTGGAGAGGTCAAGAGGGAGGTGTTGGCTGGTGGCTGCATGGCAGGGTGTGCGTAGGAGGCAAGGTGGCGGGGTCAGGACTACCTGGCTGTCTGTCTGGATGGATGACTGCTGGCTGGCTGAGAAGCATGTAATTATAGTGTCTGTATTGTCTATCTGACTATTAGAATCCACTAGTATAATGGTGTGATACACTAGGTGCCAATTTCTATAATTTACCTGCTCTAATGCATATCAGAGGGTGTCAACCCTATTGTCTCAGCAATCAAGAAAACTGAATACAAGCTATTCTAAATACATGGGAAATGGGGATACCTAGTCACTTGTACAACTGAATGCATTCAACTGAAATGTGTCTTCCGCATTTAACCCAACCCCTCTGAATCAGAAAGGTGCGGGGGGCTGCGACAATCCACATCTTCGGTGCCCGGGGAACAGTGGATTAGCTGCCTTTCTCAGGGGCAGAACGATAGATTTTTTTACCTTGTCAGGGATTCGATCCAGCAACCTTTCGGTTACTGGCCCGACACTCTAATCACTATGGCAGCTGATTATTTAAGAATAGTGTGTAGGTGGTCAAGGCATATCCCAAAATGTCTATTCCAGTGCTTTATTCCTGCACCCACATTGGCAATGTTTGGACTACAACAGTTTTTATCTTCTAAAACAAACTCACTATAGGTTTACAAGGACTGGTCGTACTGCATCTTTGCGTCTTCATTACTGTGTTTGAAGACCATCTACTGTATAATTGACATATTATGTAAACTGTAATGTAACTTGGAAACAGACAAATCTTTCCTCTGCTTGGTTGAATCACTCTATTCTCAACAGTGGGATGTGTGCTATAGAGGGAACTTTATACAGTTGTGTTTGAAGTTTGACAGCTGTGTAGTTTTTCCTCTGCGAATGTATAGTAGCTCAATTTGATGGAAACAATTCAATACTTACGAGAGAGAGAGAGAGAGAGAGAGAGAGGAGAGAGAGAGAGGAGAGAGAGGAGAGAGCAGAGAGAGAGAGAGAGAGAGAGAGAGAGAGAGAGAGAGAGAGAGAGAGAGAGAGAGAGAGACGGACGGACGGACGGGGGGAGAGAGAGGGGGAGAGAGACAGACAGACAGAGAGAGACAGAGAGAGAGAGTGTGTGTGTGTGTGAGAGAGAGGGAGCAAGAAAGAGAGCAGGGATGGAGTGGGAAATAGCAATATAGAGAGGAGAGAGGGGGAGTTTTCTCTCTAGAGGTGGTATACAGCGGGATTGTGTCTGCTCTCATTCCCGTACAGTAGCTGTGTGCTGCTGTCACTTCTTCAGGGCGTTCACACCTGGAGCTGCTAGTGAGAGAGACTGAGAGAAGCGTCTACACTATCCTCATCTCCACCAACAGACAATCACTCAGTAGAGCTACTGTTGACCTACCTCCTCTCTTCCCCTATATGCTGTCTCACCTCGCTCAACTCTCTCCCAGGGGATTCTATGGATAGAGAGTTGCTGCTGATGATGATTTCACATCAGTTATGTGGATACCAAGCTGCGTACAGAACTCATCTCATCTGATAGTCTAACTGTTTCTCCTTTATGCTGATTGGACTAAATGTGTTTGTAAAGAACATTATATGGGATTTATAAGCTTTTCACCATCAACTGAGCCGTCTTTTCTCAACCTGGATGCTCTCTGTGTTCTATCAAGGCTTGCTGTACTGGATGGTGTTTACTAGCTTCTGGAGGATTTGGATTGAAACCCTCTGTGTCTGTCTCTTGAGTCTGTGTTCACCACCCTGTTATAGTCTGTTGTGTTCTCCAAGGAGCACCTACTGAACCACCACAGGGTGCCTGGTTGTTAGTCTGTGGTGCCCCAAATATCTAGCTTTAGAGTGGACTGGACCCTAGGGGGAGGAGCCACTGACAGCTAACAGGATTCCAAAGAAAAGGAAGAACCACTCCTTCACTCTCTCTCTCCTTCGCTCTCTCTCTCCTTCGCTCTCTCTCTCTCCTTCTCTCTCTCTCTCTCTCTCCTTCGCTCTTCTCTCTCTCTCTCTCTCTCTCTCTCTCTCTCTCTCTCTCTCTCTCCTTCACTCTCTCTCTCCTTCGCTCTCTCTCTCCTTCTCTCTCTCCTTCGATCTTCACTCTCTCCTTCTCTCTCTCCTTCGCTCTTCTCTCTCTCTCTCTCTCTCTCTCTCTCTCTCTCTCCCCTTCGCTGTCTCTCTCTCTCTCCTCTGAAACAGTGCTGGTTCTTCTAAGTCTCTAGCAGCCTCGCTGTCTCTGACTGTGGGTCTGACCATTGCCAGTAACAGAATAGTGTTTCAAGTTATTATTTATGTTTGCCAGAATCTTCATCCCCAAAAAGCACCGGGAGCGCTTCGATGATGTTGTGTCCCAGAGCCTAATGGGCCGGCTCAAAGGGCGGAGCTTCAGCGACCCCAGCCGCAACCACCTGCGCCGAAGCCGCAGCGAGGACCACCCGGAGCGACTGCTGGTGTCCACTCGGGCCAGCTCTGTCCCCCGAACGCATGCCGAGGAGGGCGTGATGCCCCCCATCCGTGGCCTCAGGAAGACCACCTCACTCACCGCAGGGCACGCTGGCAACGCTGCAGCCCTTCGCAGGTAAGAGTCTTTAGCCTGATTCACACTTCAGATCCGTACCGAACCATATTGCACGGTTCCAGAAACGATGGTGGATGCGTAACCAGGCCAGCGCAGTAACAGCTCACCTTGGCTTGGTGTTGGCCTATAGTGTGAATTAGGCTCTAATTGGCCAGTCGGCCAATGATAGTACAGAGTTTTAGTTGACCGCCTTAGCCAATGATAGTACAGAGTCTTAGTTGACTATAATGATAAGCCCTCGCTGGCTGATGATTGATATGTTGGATCAGGTATTATAGAAGGAATCAGTTAGTGATCTGGAGAAATGACCCAGACAGAGACTCTGTGTTATAATGCTGCAGCCTATGTACTGGTACTGTATGTTGATTCAATGTGTTTGAAGAAATACATCACATAAATGTTATTCTCAAGGCATGTCATTTCTAGCCATTAAACAGCCCTGCTTCAGATAATTCTCCACTCCAGTCCAGTCAGTTACTTAATTAGCTAACATTTACAGCTAAATGTATCACTTTTGACAGGGATTTATATACTAGCATGGCATGTGTGTAGGAGTGTGTTCAAATAGACACATCACTGTCTATTTGAAGCCCTGTTTTGACTGTACCTGCCCTTACAGAAAAAAACACATTATTTCACGAATAGATTTGTGTTATCACATGTTGCTTTACTTGTTCTCACATGTCATCACATGAAAACGTGTTTTTGGAACACTTCACGTGTTCATGTGAAATTGATGTGCTGTTTCCCGTAAGGGTGAATACCTGAAAGTTCTAGGTAGTGTCACTCTTTTAAGAATAGAAAGTGCCTTGATGCTGGCTTCCTGCTCTAACAGTACAACACTGAATATTAATGCTCTAGAGTAGACTATAAATACTTAGAGAGAGAAACAAACAGACTAAATAAATAAATCATCCAAATAATTCCACGAAATGCCCATCTTTTTCTGTGGGCCAAACTTAGCCAAACAAGTAATGAAGCAACATTATCCCTCGGGGATGGAGTGTCTATGTTTAAGTGAATGCAGGGTGGGCTGTTCACTCTGGCTGTGGATATAAAGTAACTAGTGTACAAGACTCTGAATGTGTACCAAATGGTACCCTATTTCCTATGTAGTGGACTACTTTTGACTATAGCCACATGGACCCTGGCCAAAAGTAGTGCAATAAATAGGGAATAGGCTGCAATTTGGGACACAATCTCTG
This sequence comes from Oncorhynchus mykiss, assembly GCF_013265735.2. Lineage (NCBI taxonomy): Eukaryota > Metazoa > Chordata > Actinopteri > Salmoniformes > Salmonidae > Oncorhynchus > Oncorhynchus mykiss. The sequence continues at coordinate 464,374 of NW_023493685.1, forward strand.
AAAATGTTCCTTTTATATGAATCCAATCACTGAAGTGATATATGTATTTCAGTACAGCAGGTAGAGTAGTTGTAACCTCATTATTACTTTCCAACTGCATGTTTTTATTTGTTTACACCTGAAATGGAGAGTGTTTACTGCAGACCCTCCATCAACTCTAATAGGTTTTAAATGAGACAATTCAACCTCATTTTTAGATGACATACTAATCCCAAGTATTACCCAGAGGAGTTTCTATGGTAACACGTCATATATTGAGGCAGGGTGGGGGTGCAGGTTGGGGGACACAATGACACATGGCTACAGCTGTCCTTTTTCAATCACTTTCACATGTTCTGTTCCATGTCATTTCACCAGTCTGTTCCCAAAAGCGTGAGACACTTTACCAAGGGTTAGTGAACCACTTTACCAAGGGTTAGTGAACCACTTTACCAAGGGTTAGGGTTAGTGAACCACCTTATCAAGGGTTAGGGTTAGTGAACCACTTTACCAAGGGTTAGTGAACCACTTTACCAAGGGTTAGGGTTAGTGAACCACTTTACCAAGGGTTAGGGTTAGTGAACCATTTTACCAAGGGTTAGGGTTAGTGAACCACTTTACCAAGGGTTAGTGAACCACTTTACCAATGGTTAGGGTTAGTGAACCACTTTACCAAGGGTTAGGGTTAGTGAACCACCTTATCAAGGGTTCGGGTTAGTGAACCACCTTATCAAGGGTTAGGGTTAGTAAACCATTTTATCAAGGGTTAGGGTTAGTGAACCACTTTACCAAGGTTTAGGGTTAGTGACCCACTTTACCTAGGGTTAGTGAACCACCTTATCAAGGGTTAGGGTTAGTGAACCCCTTTGCCAAGGGTTGGGGTTAGTGAACCACCTTATCAAGGGTTAGGGTTAGTAAACCACTTTACCAAGGGTTAGGGTGAGTGAGACATCTTACCAAGGGTTAGTGAACCACCTTATCAAGGGTTAGGGTTAGTGAACCCCTTTACCAAGGGTTAGGGTTAGTGAACCACTTTACCAACGGTTAGGATTAGTGAACCACTTTACCAAGGGTTAGGGTTAGTGAACCACTTTACCAAGGTTTAGGGTTAGTGACCCACTTTACCTAGGGTTAGTGAACCACCTTATCAAGGGTTAGGGTTAATGAACCCCTTTACCAAGGGTTAGGGTTAGTGAACCACTTTACCAAGGGTTAGGGTTAGTGAACCACTTTACCAAGGGTTAAGGGTGCGTGAGACATCTTACCAAGGGTTAAGGGTGCGTGAGACATCTTATCAAGGGTTAGGGTGAGTGAACCACTTTACCAAGGGTTAGGGTGAGTGAGACATCTTACCAAGGGTTAGGGTGAGTGAGACATCTTACCAAGGGTTAGGGTGAGTGAGACATCTTACCAAGGGTTAGGGTTAGTGAACCACTTTACCAAGGGTTAGAGTGAGTGAGACATCTTACCAAGGGTTAGTGAACCACTTTACCAAGGGTTAGGGTGAGTGAGACATCTTACCAAGGGTTAGGGTGAGTGAGACATCTTACCAAGGGTTAGGGTGAGTGAGACATCTTACCAAGGGTTAGGGTGAGTGAGACATCTTACCAAGGGTTAGGGTGAGTGAGACATCTTACCAAGGGTTAGTGAACCACTTTACCAAGGGTTAGGGTGAGTGAGACATCTTACCAAGGGTTAGGGTGAGTGAGACATCTTACCAAGGGTTAGGGTGAGTGAGACATCTTACCAAGGGTTAAGGGTGCGTGAGACATCTTACCAAGGGTTAGGGTGAGTGAGACATCTTACCAAGGGTTAAGGGTGCGTGAGACATCTTACCAAGGGTTAGGGTGAGTGAAACATCTTACCAAGGATTAAGGGTGAGTGAGACATCTTACCAAGGGTTAAGGGTGCGTGAGACATCTTATCAAGGGTTAGGGTGAGTGAACCACTTTACCAAGGGTTAGGGTGAGTGAGACATCTTACCAAGGGTTAGGGTGAGTGAGACATCTTACCAAGGGTTAGGGTGAGTGAGACATCTTACCAAGGGTTAGGGTTAGTGAACCACTTTGCCAAGGGTTAGAGTGAGTGAGACATCTTACCAAGGGTTAGTGAACCACTTTACCAAGGGTTAGGGTGAGTGAGACATCTTACCAAGGGTTAGGGTGAGTGAGACATCTTACCAAGGGTTAGGGTGAGTGAGACATCTTACCAAGGGTTAGGGTGAGTGAGACATCTTACCAAGGGTTAGGGTGAGTGAGACATCTTACCAAGGGTTAGTGAACCACTTTACCAAGGGTTAGGGTGAGTGAGACATCTTACCAAGGGTTAGGGTGAGTGAGACATCTTACCAAGGGTTAGGGTGAGTGAGACATCTTACCAAGGGTTAAGGGTGCGTGAGACATCTTACCAAGGGTTAGGGTGAGTGAGACATCTTACCAAGGGTTAAGGGTGCGTGAGACATCTTACCAAGGGTTAGGGTGAGTGAAACATCTTATCAAGGATTAAGGGTGAGTGAGACATCTTACCAAGAGTTAGGGCGAGTGAGACATCTTACCAAGGGTTAGGGCGAGTGAGACATCTTACCAAGGGTTAGGGTGAGTGAAACATCTTATCAAGGATTAAGGGTGAGTGAGACATCTTACCAAGGGTTAGGGTGAGTGAGACATCTTACCAAGGCCATATCAATTAATGTGTGTTGTGTTTCTATCTGTACTGCAGGACGGTGAGAGTCTGCAAAGGGAACCTAAGTTTTGGATTCACCCTCAGGGGCCATGCACCTGTCTGGATCGACTCAGTCATCCCAGGTAGGTTGCTTAGAGCAGTGTGTATCTGTGTGCGTGTGTGTGTGTGTCTGCGTGCGTGCGTGCGTGCACGCGCATGTGCACAGACACATGGATACACACACACACATCATGTGGGCAAGTGTCAAATGCACAAACTGGTGCAAATCAAGGCATATTTTTTGTCAACCCGTATGTCCCGCCCGTAGGGGCGGCAGAGTAGCCTAGTGGTTAGAGCGTTGGACTAGGAACCTAAAGGTACAAGGTACAAATCTGTCGTTCTGCCCCTGAACAGGCAGTTAACCCACTGTTTCTAGGCCGTCATTGAAAATAAGAATTTGTTCTTAACTGACTTGCCTAGTTAAGTAAAGGTAAAGAAAAAAAAGGTCATGTTGCTGTGTAGACATTGTGTTGCCACAGAGTTCACACCAGCTATGAGCTGAGGCTTTCTGGAGGTCCATCTGTGAGCACAGACCACAGACTCTGTAGCCTATATTGTGTGTGTCTCTGTCTCTGTCTCTCTCTCTCTCTCTCTCTCTCTCTCTCTCTCTCTCTCCCTTTCTCTCTCTCTCTCTCTCTCTCTCTCTCTCTCTCTCCAGGGAGTCCAGCAGATAAGGCGGGGCTCAAACCTGGAGACCGCATCCTGTTCCTCAATGGACTTGACATGCGGTTAGACAGCATTCTAAATTAGGCTTAATCGTTTTATATAGAAACAAATGATTTACTGGTTCATTTACGTTTGTTTGTATGTTGTCAAGCCAACCTCCACTTGTTGTATTTAATTCAGGCTAGTGCTCTTTTTTGACCTCATGTAGCTAACTGCATGCTTTGTGTGGATTTGGATTTTGAAACCAGTGTTCATATCTCACACTGTTGTAGTGTAGTCCTTTAAATAGATTAATGGAAAAACATTAACTGACAGCTGTGTTGTATTGAATTCATTTGTTAATTACTTAGAGTGTGGATAAACAGCAGAGTAGTTTCCTCTGCAGTGGTAGTTTGTGGTAGGGACCAGAGCCTTCGATACTGTTGTATAGAGACTTCAATATAAGGTTTTGGTTCCGGGCGTTTTACTTGTTTCCATTAGAATGTGGTGTCCATGCTACTGTATAGGGATGTATAGTACACTCTTAGAAAAAATGTTCCAAAAAGGTTCTTTGGCTGTCCCCATAGGAGAATCCCCTTTTTGGTTCCAGGCAGAACCCTTTTTGGTTCTATGTAGAACTCTTTTGGGTTCATTATAGAACCCTCTGTTTAAAGGGTTCTACATGGAACTCAAAAGGGTTCTACCTGGAACCAAAACAGGTTATTCAAAGGGTTCTCCTATGGGGACAGCCGAAGAACCATTTTAGGTTCTAGATAGCATTTTTTTTCCTAAGAGCGTAGTAGTGATCATGGTCGAGAGTCTGTAGTTTAATGACACTATCTCTGTATCTCTATATGTGTCTGAAGGAGTTGTTCCCATGAGAAGGTCGTCTCCATGCTACAGGGCAGCGGTGCCATGCCCACCCTGGTCGTGGAGGAAGGCCCCCCCACCTTCACGCTAGCCGAGCCAGAGCAGCCAGGAGGGCCAGGTAGGGCGTCCCCGGGTGGAGGCGTGCCCCGCTCCCCAGTGCTCAACTCCCTGCAGTGGGTGGCTGAGATCCTGCCTCCCTCTATCAGGGTCCAGGGGCGCACCTTTGGACAGCAGCTGGAGCACCTGCTCACCATCCAGGAGAGATACACCATCTGCAAGGCCCTGGAGAGCTTCTTCCAGCATAGGTGAGGGGGAGGGAGGGAAGGATAAGAAGGGAGGTAGAGGGGGAGGGAGGGAAGGAAGGTGAGAGGGGTGGAGGATAGGAAGGGAGGAAGAGGGGGAGGGAGGGAAGGATAGGAAGGGAGGTAGAGGGGGAGGGAGGGAAGGATAGGAAGGGAGGTAGAGGGGGAGGGAGGGAAGGATAGGAACGGAGGTAGGAGGGAGGGAGGGAAGGATAGGAAATGAGGTAGAGGGGGAGGGAGGGAAGGATAGGAAGGGATGTAGAGGGGGAGGGAGGGAAGGATAGGAAGGGAGGTAGAGGGGGAGGGAGGGAGGGAAGGGAGGTAGAGGGGGGGTGAGGGAAGCATAGGGAGGGAGGTAGAGGGGAGGGAAGGGAGGGAAGGGAGGTAAAGGGGGAGGGTGGGAAGGATAGGAAGGGAGGTAGAGGGGAGGGAGGGAAGGGAGGTAGAGGGGGAGGGTGGGAAGGATAGGAAGGGAGGTAGAGGTGGAGGGAGGGAAGGATAGGAAGGGAGGTAGAGGGGGAGGGGGAGGGAGGGAAGGTAGTTAGAGGGTGAGGGAGGGAAGGATAGGAAGGGAGGTAGAGGGGGAGCGAGGGAAGGATAGGTAGGGAGGGAGGTAGAGGGGGAGTGAGGGAAGGATAGGAAGGGAGGTAGCGGGGGAGGGATGGAAGGGAGGTAGAGGGGGAGGGAGGGAAGGGAGGTAGAGGGGGAGGGAGGGAAGGATAGGAAGGGAGGTAGAAGGGGAGGGAGGGAAGGGAGGTAGAGGGGGAGGGTGGGAAGGATAGGAAAGGAGGTAGAGGGGGAGGGAGGGCAGGGAGGGAGGGAGGGAAGAAGAGGAAGGGAGGTAGAGGGGGAAGGTGGGAAGGATAGGAAGGGAGGTAGAGGGGAGTGAGGGAAGGGAGGTAGAGGGGGAGGTTGGGAAGGATAGGAAGGGAGGTAGAGAGGGAGGGTGGGAAGGACAGGAAGTGAGGTAGAGGGGGAGTGAGGGAAGGATAGGAAAGGAGATAGAGGGGGAGGGAGGGAGGGAAGGATAGTAAGGGAGATAGAGGGGGAGGGAAGGATAGGAATGGTGGTAGAGGGGGAGGGTGGGAAGGGAAGTAGTATGAGAAAGTGAGAAATCAGAGAAAGAAACTAAATATTTTGAGAGATTGAAAGAGAGATTGAGAGTGAAAGAAGAGATAACCTACTGGTTTGAGAGAACATGGTACAGAAACTTCAGCCCTATAATTACGCTGTCTAGAGTAAGTTACCATCATTTTCTCTTTATGCAATGTTCTGTAAGACCACTGTATTAGCATGACCGATGATTAGACAGCCAGAATACCCTAACCCTGCCCCCTCCTACGTGGCAACAGGAATGTTGACACTCTGATTGTGGACGTGTTCCCGGTGTTGGACACGCCAGCCAAGCAGGTGATCTGGCGGTTTGTCTACCAGCTTCTGACCTACGAAGAGCAGGAGCACTGCCAGAGCAAGATTTCACGTTTCCTCGGTTACAAGGCTGCAGGTGGGTTGTGGGAAGAGTGGTTGTGTGTGTGCTTATGTGAGTAAATGTGATATCTACGTGTACATTTGTGATTTTGGTGGGTGAATGTGTGAATGTGAAAGACAACGTAAATTTGTGATTGTGCCAGTGTGTCTGCGTGTGTGTGTACACTGACATACACACGCTGTGTGTATTCTAGCGCCAGCCCCCCCACCTGAGCCAGAGCCCGCCCCCGAGCCCCATCGCCGTAGCAGCTCCATGAGAGTGACAGGAACCGCCTACAGGGCCAGCATGCGTGGGCGGAGCTCTGACGACCTCATCATCGGCACTCACCTGGGGATGGGTACTTGCGTTTGTCTTTGTCCTTCATCATCATATTCATCACCAGTAGAAGTAGCACCATCATTACTATCAGTGGCAATATCATCGTCATCATCGTCATCATTATTATCACCATCATCATCAGTGTTGTCAGAAGTAGCATGAAATATATATTTCTGACACTAGGTGGAGCTTTTGCTTAAACCTACCCAGTCAAGTGAACGGGTATGGAGAAAGACGTCTTTTTTTGGAATGCATGAAACCTAATGCAGCATGTTTCCTGTAGGGATCCGTACTGATCCAGTGGAGATGGGGATGAGGCTGGCTCCAGGAGAGAGACAGTCAGGAGACGGGACGTCCCTCCCAGAGACCCCCAACAACCTCACCAACGTGGGTACCCAAGTGAGACTGAGAGAAGTGGTCCTGTGTGGCTCAGTCGGTAGAGCATGGCGCTTGCAACGCCAAGCGTCGTGGGTTCGATTCCCGCTGGGGCCACCCATATGTAAAAGTAGTGGCCCCAGCCGACTTGTAAGTCGCTTTGGACAAAAGCGTCTGCTAAATGGGATATGTTAGAATAAGGATGACTAAAACAGTGCTCACTAGTCCAGGTCTGCATCTTTTTCCTCTGGTCCAGCACTATAAAACACACTGGCTCCAATTACTCAAGAACCCCTAGTGGCTCATTAATTCAAGCAGGTGTGTCACTGTCAGGCTGAAACAAAAGCCTGTACACTCATTGGCTCTTGGGAACTAGGACTAGTGACCACTGATCTAGGTTGTTTCCTCCTTCCTCTTATCTTCTGGCTTTTATCTCGTCTATCTGAGTCGTTATGAAAAGGCATATCTCCTCTCTGTCTAGCTGTCTGCGGTGTATGCTGAGCTGGAGAACGTGTACTCAGGGAAGAGGTCCAAGTCTCTGAAGGCTCGCGCTCCTCCTCCGGCGGACAGTCTGGTAGAGCTGGAAGTCCTCGAACACGCAGGCTCTCCGTCCATGCACGCTAACACAGGTATCTACTCCAACCAGTAACACTTTACTTGAAGTGCTGTTAATCATGACGCATCCAGGAAAATGTGGTTAAAATGACATCATTAGGGCCTCTCGAGTGCCGCAGTGGTCTAAGGCTGTGTAACTAGATATTCTGGGTTCGAGTCCAGGCTCTGTCGCATCTGCCCGCGATCAGGAGACCCGTGGGGCGTGGCACAATTGGCCCAGCGTCGTCCGGGTTAGGGGAAGTCCTTGTCACCATCGAGCACTAGCGAGTTCTGTGGTGGGCCGGCGCAGTGCACGCTGACACGGTCGCCAGTTGTACCTCTGACACATTGGTGCGACTGGCTTCCGGGTTAAGTGGGCATTGTGTCAAGAAGCAGTGCGGCTTGTTTGGGTTGTGTTTCGGAGGATGCCCTGCTCTCGACCTTCGCCTCTCCCGAGTCCGTATGGGAGTTGCAGCGATGAGACAAGACTGTAACTACCAATTGGATACCAGGAAATTGGGGAGAAAAAGGGATAAAAAAATATTACATTATTACAAACAGGTTGAAATCTGGTTAAAATAACGTCACTACAAACAGGTTGAAATTTGGTTAAAATAACGTCACTACAAACAGGTTGAAATCTGGTTAAAATAACGTCACTACAAACAGGTTGAAATCTGGTTAAAATAACGTCACTACAAACAGGTTGAAATCTGGTTAAAATAACGTCAATACAAACAGGTTGAAATCTGGTTAAAATAACGTCACTACAAACAGGTTGAAATCTGGTTAAAATAACGTCAATACAAACAGGTTGAAATCTGGTTAAAATAACGTCACTACAAACAGGTTGAAATCTGGTTAAAATAACGTCACTACAAACAGGTTGAAATCTGGTTAAAATAACGTCACTACAAACAGGTTGAAATCTGGTTAAAATAACATCATTAGAAACAGGTTGAAATGTGAATTGCAGCTTGCCTGACACATGTAGTCTTCTAGTTTGAGTTGAGTCCACCTATCTCTCTGTTAGTCAGTGGAGTGTGAATATGTTCACAAACACAGGTAGCTACTGGGTATAAAAACATCCAACCAAATAGTTAGAACAGCAGAAATGAATAGACCATGTATTGTGAATTAGCTTGATCTACAACCCTTGGTCAATAGAATAGTTAGATCAATGTAATGGTAGATGTTCTTCTCTACAGGAGCAGTGATGTCATTGTTCCTCTCCACAGGTAGCCGTAAGGGCCCCCCACCACCTCCCTCCGCCTGGCAGGAGCCCCTCCCTAGCCCCCCTGCCCCGGTCCAGTTCTACCCCCCAGGTCTCACCTCCCAGACCAGTGCCGAGTCCAACCCCTACATCAGCCTAGACAGCCCCCCTCCCTCGCCCCCCGACTACCCTGCCAGCCCACCCTCTCACGCCCGTCTCAATAAGAGGCGCTACACTTTCTCTCATCCGCCGCGCTCCTCTGATACAGACCGGTTCCTGGACGCACTGAGCGAACAGCTGGGTCAGAGGGTCGCCATTGTAGACGACTTCCTGTCACCCGAAAACGACTACGAGGAGGTAGGGTCGTATAGATGCATATCTGTATAGAGCATTATATGGTTGATTATGATATGTTTGACAAAGACAGCAAGCTGCTTGTCCTGCATGACTTAGTGATTACTTATATATATATATATATATACAGTTGAAGTCAGAAGTTTACATACACTTAGGTTGGAGTCATTAAAACTCGTTTTTCAACCACTCCACAAATTTCTTGTTAACGAACTATAGTTTTGGCAAGCCGGTTAGGACGTCTACTTTGTGCATGACACAAGTAATTTTTCCAACAGTTTTTAACAGACAGATTATTTCACTTATAATTCACTGTATCACAATTCCAGTGGGTCAGAAGTTTACATACACTAAGTTGACATACACTGTGCCTTTAAACAGCTTGGAAAATTCCAGAAAATTATGTCATGGCTTTAGAAGTTTCTGATAGGCTAATTGACATCCTTTGAGTCAATTGGAGGTGTATCTGTGGATGTATTTCTCAAGGCCTACCTTCAAACTCATTGCTTCTTTGCTTGACATCATGGGAAAATCAATAGAAATCAGCCAATACCTCAGAAAATAAATTCTAGACCTCCATAAGTCTGGTTCATCCTTGAGAGCAATTTCCAAACGCCTGAAGTTACCACGTTCATCTGTACAAACAATAGTACGCAAGTATAAACACCATGGGACCACGCAGCCGTCATACCGTTCAGGAACTAGACGCATTCTGTCTCCTAGAGATGAACGTACTTTGGTGCAAAAAGTGCAATCAATCAATCCCAGAACAACAGCAAAGGAACTTGTGAAGATGCTGGAGGAAACAGATACAAAAGTATCTATATCCACAGTAAAATGAGTACTATATCGACATAATGTGAAAGTCCGCTCAGCAAGGAAGAAGCCACTGCTCCAAAACCGCCATAAAAAAACCAGACTACGGTTGCAACTGCAAATGGGGACAAAGATAAAACTTTTTGGAGAAATGTCACCTGGTCTGATTAAACAAAAATAGAACTGTTTGGCCCTTATAACCATCATTATGTTTGAAGGAAAAAGGGGGCGGCTTGCAAGCCGAAGAACCCCATCCCAACCATGAAGCATGGGGGTGGCAGCATCATGTTGTGGGGTGCTTTGCTGCAGGAGGGACTGGTGCACTTCACAAAATAGATGGCATCAAGTGGAAGGAAAATGTTGTGGATATATTGAAGCAGCATCTCAAGACATCAGTCAGGAAATTAAAGCTTGGTCGCAAATGGGTCTTCCAAATGGACAATGACCCCAAGCATACTTCCAAAGTTGTGGCAAAATGGCTTAAGGACAACAAAGTCAAGGTATTTGAGTGGCCATCACAAAGCCCTGACCTCAATCCCATAGAAAATGTGTGGGCAGAACTGAAAAAGCGTGTGCGAGCAAGGAGGCCTACAAACCTGACTCAGTTACACCAGCCCTGTTAAGGGGAATGGGCCAAAATTCACCCAACTTATTGTGGGAAGCTTGTGGAAGGCTGCCCAAAACGTTTAACCCAAGTTAAACAATTTAAAGACAATGCTACCATATACTAATTGAGTGTATGTAAACTTCTGACCCACTGGGAACGTGATGAAAGAAATAAAAGCTGAAAAAAATCATTCTCTCTACTATTATTCTGACATTTCACATTTTTAAAATAAAGGTGATCCTAACTGACCTAAAACAGGGAATTTTTACTAGTATTAAATGTCAGGAATTGTGAAAAACTGAGTTTAAATGTATTTGGCTAAGGTGTATGTAAACATCTGACTTCTACTGTGTATATATATATATATATATACACATGTGTATATATATATGTGTGTATATACAGTGGGGAGAACAAGTATTTGACACACTGACGATTTTGCAGGTTTTCCTACTTACAAAGCATGTAGAGGTCTGTAATTTTTATCATAGGTACACTTCAACTGTGAGAGACGGAATCTAAAACAATAATCCCGAAAATCACATTGTATGAATTTTAAGTCATTCATTTGCATTTTATTGCATGACATAAGTATTTGATCACCTACCAACCAGTAAGAATTCCGGCTCTGTTTGTTTTTCTTTAAGAAGCCCTCCTGTTCTCCACTCATTACCTGTATTAACTGCACCTGTTTGAACTCGTTACCTGTACAAAAGACACCTGTCCACACACTCAATCAAACAGACTCCAACCTCTCCACAATGGCCAAGACCAGTGAGCTGTGTAAGGACATCAGGGATAAAATTGTAGACCTGCACAAGGCTGGGATGGGCTACAGGACAATAGGCAAGCAGCTTGGTGAGAAGGCAACAACTGTTTGCGCAATTATTAGAAAATGGAAGTTCAAGATGACGGTCAATCACCCTCAGTCTGGGGCTCCATGTAAGATCTCACCTCTTGGGGCATCAATGATCATGAGGAAGGTGAGGGATCAGCCCAGAACTACACGTCAGGACCTGGTCAATGACCTGAAGAGAGCTGGGACCACAGTCTCAAAGAAAACCATTAGTAACACATTACGCCGTCATGGATTAAAATCATGCAGCGCACGCAAGGTCCCCCTGCTCAAGCCAGCACATGTCCAGGCCCTTCTGAAGTTTGCCAATGACCATCTGGATGATCCAGAGGAGGAATGGGAGAAGGTCATGTGGCGTGATAAGACACAAATAGAGCTTTTTGGTCTAAACTCCACTCGGCGTGTTTGGAGGAAGAAGAAGGATGAGTACAACCCCAAGAACACCATCCCAACTGTGAAGCATGGAGGTGGAAACATCATTCTTTGGGGATGCTTTTCTGCAAAGGGGACAGGACGACTGCACCGTATTGAGGGGAGGATTGATGGGGCCATGTATCGCGAGATCTTGGCCAACAACCTCCTTCCCTCAGTAAGAGCATTGAAGATGGGTCGTGGCTGGGTCTTCCAGCATGACAACGACCCGAAACACACAGCCAGGGCAACTAAGGAGTGGCTCCGTAAGAAGCATCTCAAGGTCCTGGAGTGGCCTAGCCAGTCTCCAGACCGGAACCCAATAGAAAATCTTTGGAGGGAGTTGAAAGTTCGTATTGCCCAGTGACAGCGCCGAAACCTGAAGGATCTGGAGAAGGTCTGTATGGAGGAGTGGGCCAAAATCCCTGCTGCAGTGTGTGCAAACCTGGTCAAGAACTACAGGAAATGTATGGTCTCTGTAATTGCAAACAAAGGTTTCTATACCACATATTAAGTTCTGCTTTTATGATGTATTAAATACTTATGTCATGCAATAAAATGCAAATGAATTACTTAAAAATCATACAATGTGATTTTCTGGATTTTTGTTTTAGATTCCGTCTCTCACAGTTGAAGTGTACCTATGATAAAAATGTACAGACCTCTACATGCTTTGTAAGTAGGAAAACCTGCAAAATCGGCAGTGTAATCAAATACTTGTTCTCCCCACTGTATGTGTGTGTGTGTGTGTGTGTGTGTGTGTGTGTGTGTGTGTGTGTGTGTGTGTGTGTGTGTGTGTGTGTGTGTGTGTGTGTGTGTGTGTGTGTGTGTGTGTGTGTGTGTGTGTGTATATATGTATATATATATAAATAAACAAAAAATCTGTTTTAAGTGAGAAGTAGGCATTGGTTTGAAGCCGAAAAAGAAAGGAAATTCACAAGCACATCAATGCCTACTCCACCCATGCTCTACCAAGGTTTTCCAGCACCACAATGCCTACTCCACCCATGCTCTACCAAGGTTTTCCAGCACCACAATGCCTACTCCACCCATGCTCTACCAAGGTTTTCCAGCACACAGCTTTGACCTACTACTGTAGGTATGCTGGTCTATTGTACTTTAAAGAAAGTGTATGCAGGTTTCTTAGGATTTAAACCTTCTCAAACATTCTAATTCCTACTCTTAGAGGAGGTGCTCCCACAATAATGTGATTTGGGCCAGCAGGTAGCCTAGTGCTTAGAGCGTTGGACTAGTAACCGAAAGGTTGCAAGATCGAATCCCTGAGCTGACAAGGTCGTCCATCTGTCGTTTTGCCCCTGAACAAGGCAGTTATCCCACTGTTCCTAGGCCGTCATTGAAAATAAGAATTTGTTCTTAATTGACTTGCCTAGTTAAATAAAGATAACATTTTTTTAAATGTGTACCATGTACAGGTTAAAGTATTGGATTCTTCACACACCACACTAATCCCACTCCACTACCTTTTTAAGGTCCAAAAGTATTGGGAGAAGGACACATTTTGTCATGTGACTTGTTAGTGTTACAAGGTCTCAGGTGTGAATGGGGAGCAGGTGTGTTAAATTTGGTACCATCGCTCTCACACTCCCTCATACTGACTGGTCACTGGAAGTTCAACATGGCACCTCATGGCAAAGAACTCTCTGAGGATCTGAAAAACATAATTGTTGCTCTACATAAAGATGGCCTGGGCTATAAGAAGATTGCCAAGACCCTGAAACTGAGCTGCAGCACGGTGGCCAAGACCATACAGCGGTTTAACTGGACAGGTTCCACTCAGAACAGGCCTCGCCATGGTCGACCAAAGAAGTTGAGTGCACGTGCTCAGCTTCATATCCAGAGGTTGTCTTTGGGAAATAGACGTATGAGTGCTGCCAGCATTGAATCGAACACATTATGAAGGAAAGAAATTCCACAAATGAACTTTTAAGAAAAAGGTCATCTGATGCAGCACTCCATCACTCTCCTTCTTACACAGCCTGGAGGTGTGTTGGGTCATTGTCCTGTTGAAAAACAAATGATAGTCCCAGTAAGCGCAAACCAGATGGGATGGCGTATCGCTGCAGAGTACTGTGGTAGTCATGCTGGTCAAGTGTTCCTTAAAATTTAAAAAAAAATCACTGACAGTGTCACCAGCAGAGCACCATCACACCTCCTCCTCAATGCTTCATGGTGGGAACCACACATGCGGAGATCATCCATTCACCTACTCCGCGTCTCACAAAGACACAGCGGTTAGAACCAAAAATCTCAAATTTGGACTCATCAGACCAAAGGACAGATTTCCACCATGTCCATTGCTCATGTTTCAAAGTTCTTGCAATTTTCTGGATTGACTGACACCAGACCCAGGACAACAAATTATGTGAGACAAAACACTTATTTTTTAATCATTTGAATTGCAAGTTACATTTTCGAAAGACACCTTTTGAGTGTGGAAATGCTGTATAATTTTCTATAATTACCTTCTGGTTTAAAAACCAGAGGAATGTTTTTTTCTAAGCAACCTGCATAAACATTGTTTGAAGTACAATAGGCCAATATACTGTAGATACTGTGGTAGGTCAAAGCTATATGCTGGAAAACCTTGGTAGAGCATGGGTGGAGTAGGCATTGTGGTGCTCATGTGCATTTCTTTTTTGGCTTCAGGCCAATGCCTACTTTTCACTTAAAAGATAGTTTTTCTGTTTTTAGTATATATAATTTGTGTGTTTCTATTGAGAAACTCTACCGTAAAGCACATAAGACTATAAATTACACTGGATCAATGGCCCAAGCCTTAATGAATCTATGTGATTGGTGGTAATGCCAGGATGTTGTCCAGATGAGCTTCCCAGATGATGAGGATGAGGATGAGGAGGTGGAGGTGGATGATGAAGATGGAGATGGGGGTTTCATAATACCCCCTGAGCTGAGCAGCCCCAGCGAGTGCCAGGGCAGCAGCGGAGAGGACGCCTCCTCCCTCACCTACTCCTCCTCCTCCGAACACATACCCCCTCCCCCCATGACTCCCCCGCCACCTCCGCCCATCCAATTCAATGATCCTCCTCTACCTCCAAGCTATACCGCCACCCCTGAACAGTCTCCCAGAATACAACTGCCTTTCCGCCGCCACCACGGGCCACCTCCGCCCCCTCCTCCTCGCTCCAACCCACCACCCAAACGCCAGTCCATTCACAAGGTGCTTCCCACCCGGGAGGACCTGCTAGCCCATTCTGCAATGCAGGAACAAAATGCGTACCAGGAGCAACAAGCTTACCAGGAACAACAAGCTTACCAGGACCAACAAACTTACCAGGACCAACAAGTGCAACAAGCGTACCAGGAACGACAAGTGTACCAGGAGCAACGAGCATTCCAGAAGCAACAAGTGTTTCAGGAACAAAAAGCTTACCAGGAGCAACAAGCACAACAAGCGCACCAGGAGCGACAAGCGTACCAGGAACAACAAGCTTACCAGGAGCAACAAGCACATCAAGCGCACCAGGAGCGACAAGCATTCCAGGAGCAACAAGCACATCAAGAACAACAAGCGTTACAGAAGCATCAATCATATCAGGAGCAACAAGCGTACCAGGAGCAAAGTATTTACCAGGGGCACCAGTCACTGCCTGCCCAGTCCTCGCACAAAGCACACCCTCTGCAGCAGCTTCACCAGTCCCTGCCCCCCCTCCCCTCTCCAGAGGCAGCCCACACCCATCCAGACCTCCCAAACCACCCAGACCCCTCACTCTACCAGATGCACCAAGCTCAACAACAGACTCGTCGTCAGAGCCGTCGTCAGTCTCACTCAGCCACATCACCGTACAATCCCCCAGCCCATTCCCCTGTCCATCCAGATCAACAGAGTCAGTACTCGGAGGCAATCTATCAGAGTATTCATACACAGTCACATCACTCATCCATGGAGCGCCTTCAGCAAGCTCATCAGGTCCAGCAGCACCACTCCTCCATGGAGCTCCTTCACCAAGCTCAGCAGGTCCAGCAGCACCACTCCTCCATGGAGCTCCTTCACCAAGCTCATCAGGTCCAGCAGCACCACTCCTCCATGGAGCTCCTTCACCAAGCTCATCAGGTCCAGCAGCACCACTCCTCCATGGAGCTCCTTCACCAAGCTCAGCAGGTCCAGCAGCCCCACTCCTCCATAGAATTCCTTCACCAAGCTCAACAAGACCAGCAGCACCACTCGTCCATGGAGCTCCTTCACCAAGCTCATCGGGTCCAGCAGCACCACTCCTCCATGGAACTTCTTCACCAACCTCACCACTCATCCACAGAGCTCCTTCACCAAGCTCATCAGATCCAGCAGCACCTCTCATCCACGGAGCTCCTTCACCAAGCTCATCAGATCCACCAAGATCAGCCTGCATCACTACCAGTACATCTGGATCAGGAGATCCACCAGTCTCTTCAGAGCCATCAGACTCACCCATCTTCCCAGGCCAGCCACCAGGGTCAACAGACTCGTCAATCTCTCAAGTCTCATCGCACTCACCAGCCATCCCCCCAGCGTCCCCACTCCATCCAGCAGACTTACCACCACACTCCCCAGATCCAGCACATCCACCACCAGGTCCCTCCCCAGCCCACTCAGCCAGAGCTCCATCAGATCCACCTAATCCACCAGCCCATCCAGCAGCGCCACCACCCCCAGCCCACCCTGTCCACCTTCCAGCCCCTTCCACCCCACCAGCCCACCCTGTCCACCTTCCAGCCTCTGCCCCAACACCAACCCCACCAAACCCACCAGGTCCACCCCTCCAACCAGGGTCGTCCTCAGTCCCAGCCTTCTCAGCGGCTATTCAGTCAATCCCAGTCTCACCACCACTCCCACTCCCACCACCAACCCCTGCCCCAACCTCAGGCCAAGCAGCATTCCCAGTCCCAGAATAACTTGGACCAGTTGGGGAAACAGGAGCCCCCTCCTCCTCCGCCCCTGCCCCCTCCTGGAACCCCTCCTCCGCTGCCTCGCCCAGGCCTTCCGAGGATGGACTCCAATCATATGAGTGTAAAGAGGCTGCGCTGGGAACAGGTGGAGAACTCTGAGGGCACCATCTGGGGACAGGTGAGTTAGTCACATATTGGATAGATGAGTTAGTCAGCATTGAGACAGGTGAGTTAGTCAGGATTGGGACAGGTATGTCAGCCACAGTTTGGACTGGAGTTAGTCAGGGTTTGGACAGATGTGTTAGTCAGGGTTGCGACAGCTGAGTTAGTCAAGGTTGGGACAGTTGAGTAGTCAAGGTTAGAACAGGTGAGCAGTCAATGTTGGGACAGCTGAGTAGTCAAGGTTAGAACAGGTGAGTTAGTCAGGGTTGGGACAGCTGAGTAGTCAAGGTTGGGACAGCTGAGTAGTCAAGGTTGGGACAGCTGAGTAGTCAAGGTTGGGACAGCTGAGTAGTCAAGGTTGGGACAGCTGAGTAGTCAAGGTTGGGACAGCTGAGTAGTCAAGGTTGGGACAGCTGAGTAGTCAAGGTTGGGACAGCTGAGTAGTCAAGGTTGGGACAGCTGAGTAGTCAAGGTTGGGACAGCTGAGTAGTCAAGGTTGGGACAGGTGACTAGTCAAGGTTGGGACAGCTGAGTAGTCAAGGTTGGGACAGCTGAGTAGTCAAGGTTGGGACAGCTGAGTAGTCAAGGTTGGGACAGCTGAGTAGTCAAGGTTGGGACAGCTGAGTAGTCAAGGTTGGGACAGCTGAGTAGTCAAGGTTGGGACAGCTGAGTAGTCAAGGTTGGGACAGCTGAGTAGTCAAGGTTGGGACAGGTGAGTAGTCAAGGTTGGGACAGCTGAGTAGTCAAGGTTGGGACAGCTGAGTTAGTCAAGGTTGGGACAGCTGAGTAGTCAAGGTTGGGACAGCTGAGTTAGTCAAGGTTGGGACAGCTGAGTAGTCAAGGTTGGGACAGCTGAGTAGTCAAGGTTGGGACAGCTGAGTAGTCAAGGTTGGGACAGCTGAGTAGTCAAGGTTGGGACAGCTGAGTAGTCAAGGTTGGGACAGCTGAGTAGTCAAGGTTGGGACAGGTGGGTAGTCAAGGTTGGGACAGCTGAGTAGTCAAGGTTTGGACAGCTGAGTAGTCAAGGTTTGGACAGCTGAGTAGTCAAGGTTTGGACAGCTGAGTAGTCAAGGTTGGGACAGCTGAGTAGTCAAGGTTGGGACAGCTGAGTAGTCAAGGTTGGGACAGCTGAGTAGTCAAGGTTGGGACAGCTGAGTAGTCAAGGTTGGGACAGGTGAGTAGTCAAGGTTGGGACAGCTGAGTAGTCAAGGTTGGGACAGCTGAGTTAGTCAAGGTTGGGACAGGTGAGTAGTCAAGGTTAGAACAGGTTAGTTAGTCAAGGTTGGGACAGCTGAGTAGTCAAGGTTGGGACAGTTGATTTAGTCAACGTTAGAACAGGTGAGTTAGTCAAGGTTGGGACAGGTGAGTAGTCAAGGTTAGAACAGGTGAGTTAGTCAACGTTAGAACAGGTGAGTTAGTCAGGGTTGCGACAGCTGAGTTAGTCAAGGTTGGGACAGGTAGGTTAGTCAACGTTAGAACAGGTGGGTTAGTCAAGGTTGGGACAGGTGAGTTAGTCAAGGTTAGAACAGGTGAGTTAGTCAACGTTGGAACAGGTGAGTTAGTCAGGGTTGCGACAGCTGAGTTAGTCAAGGTTAGAACAGGTGAGTTAGTCAGGGTTGCGACAGCTGAGTTAGTCAAGGTTGGGACAGGTGAGTAGTCAAGGTTAGAACAGGTGAGTTAGTCAGGGTTGCGACAGCTGAGTTAGTCAAGGTTGGGACAGGTGAGTAGTCAAGGTTAGAACAGGTGAGTTAGTCAGGGTTGCGACAGCTGAGTTAGTCAAGGTTGGGACAGGTGAGTAGTCAAGGTTAGAACAGGTGAGTTAGTCAGGGTTGTGACAGCTGAGTTAGTCAAGGTTGGGACAGGTGAGTAGTCAAGGTTAGAACAGGTGAGTTAGTCAGGGTTGCGACAGCTGAGTTAGTCAAGGTTGGGACAGGTGAGTAGTCAAGGTTAGAACAGGTGAGTTTAGTCAGGGTTGGGTCAGCTGAGTTAGTCAACGTTAGAACAGGTGAGTTAGTCAGGGTTGGGTCAGCTGAGTTAGTCAACGTTAGAACAGGTGAGTTAGTCAGGGTTGCGACAGCTGAGTTAGTCAAGGTTGGGACAGGTGAGTTAGTCAACGTTAGAACAGGTGAGTTAGTCAGGGTTGGGTCAGGTGAGTTAGTCAACGTTAGAACAGGTGAGTTAGTCAGGGTTGGGTCAGCTGAGTTAGTCAACGTTAGAACAGGTGAGTTAGTCAGGGTTGCGACAGCTGAGTTAGTCAAGGTTGGGACAGGTGAGTTAGTCAATGTTAGAACAGGTGAGTTAGTCAAGGTTGGGACAGGTGAGTTAGTCAACGTTAGAACATGTGAGTTAGTCAGGGTTGGGTCAGGTTTTTTGATTTACAACAGTTCCGTAAAAAAATGAAATAAGCAGTCAATTTCTGAAATAACAAGCATTAGCTTGAATTTAATGAGTAGACAGTGCATAATGTACACAATGCCTGTTTTTAATCTGGGTGTTGCAGTTGGGGGAGGATTCGGATTATGACAAACTGAATGACATGGTGAAGTATCTGGATCTGGAACTGCACTTTGGGACACAAAAGAACCCCAGTGAGTATAATGTGCCCACGTGTGTATGTGAACGGGGCTGTTTGTGTGTATACATGCATAATGCATATGTTAGTGTGCATACAGTATGTTTGCACATACTGTACGTGTGGAGGTTCTTTCCACAAAACCATGTACATACCACCACCAGTCAGTTCTTGCCTAGTGTGTCTAATATGACTACTTCTTCATCTTGAGCAATGTGTGTGAAGCCCACCATGGTTTTCATTTGCTTTTGATCAGTGGTCCCTCTGACGAATGACAGCAGCGTTACCGCCATAGGCACTTCACTGACCCATTTAAGTCCAATACTTGAAATTATGTATATAGAAATACAGTACATTGAAAATCCTGATATGGACATTTTCTGCTCCTTTAGCAGTCTCTCTCTCCCTTGATCTTTGTCTTCACACTCTTCCTTTCTGCCTCTCTGTGTCAATCACTTTGTCTTTCTGCCTCTTCTCATGTTTCTCTGTTTCCCTCGTGTTTCCCACATGATGTTCTGTGTCAGTTTCTCTTCCAGACCCAGCCCCTCAGTCGGAGACCTTCAAGAAGAAAGACGTAGTTGAGATTCTGTCCCATAAGAAGGCCTACAACGCATGTAAGTATGAGAGTGGAGAACGCGAGGAGGACGCTACATTGTTCCAGGCTGTGTTACACTGCACTTCAGATCTTATGTTATTGTTCTAATATAGTCTGTGTTGACTGAAACCATGAGACGATGTTACACTGTTACTGTGGCCTCGGGTATTTGACCCTTTGATCTCTTGACCCCTGACCTCCAGCCATCCTGATTGCCCACCTGAAGCTGTCCCCGGGCGAACTACGCCAGGTGCTGATGACCATGGCCACAGAGCGGCTGGAGCCGACCCACATCAAGCAGTTGCTGCTGTACGCCCCCGATGCAGAGGAGGTCAAGCAGTATGAACAGTACAGCGAGGACCCAGCCAAACTCAGCGAGCCTGACCAGTTTGTACTACAGGTACTGGGCCTAGACTGCAGAGAAGAGGCTCAGCAATTTAAAAAAAAATGTCACCTTTATTTAACCAGATAGGACAGTTGAGAACATGTTCTCATTTACAACTGTGACCTGGCCAAGATAAAGCAAAGCAGTGCGACACAAACAACAACACAGAGTTACACATGTAATAGACAAACGTACAGTCAAAGTTTGGGGGATCTTTATGGATGTATTTGTGTTGTTTTGTTGTGCTATACTGTGGGTGAAAGTAGTAGTAGTAGTACTCAGTGGTGTAAAGTACTTAAGTAAAAATACTTCAAAGTACTACATAAGTCGTTTTTTGTATATTTGTACTTTACTTTACTATTTATATTTTTGACAACTTTTACTTTTACTTCACTACATTCCTAAAGAAAATGATGTACAGGAAAATAGTCTAATTCACACACAACATCCCTGGTCATCCCTACTGCCTCTGGTCTGGTTTACTTTATATAAGGAATTTGAAGTGTATTTACACTTTTACTTTGAATTTTGATACTTAAGTATATTTTAGCAATGACATTTACTTTTGATACTGTTAGGTTGTAATTCTCAGAGTAAAAACACAATGGACAGTATGAAAGCGCAAACTAAGTTTATTCTTCCCAGAGGATCAATACAGCCGCATTAGACAAAGACGTTGTTTACACAAGCACTGATATTTAACCCTTCCTCATTGGCTGAGTCTCCTCCTACACATCTGAACGAACATTGTATCTTTACTGATACACTTTTCTTTCTCCTCTTAACGTGACCTCACCTGACCTCGACCCCCTTCATCACTAATCCATGGCTCTCTCCCCTTGTCAATGCCTGCCACATGATCACTTTCCCTGCACTCAGCACATTCCAAGCTTAATCGCACACACCATATACCTTCCTCCTACAGACAACCATTAACTTCTGGTGTAGACCCTCTAAACCTAAGCACTCAATATTTCAATAGGATACCTGATAATTAACCCTATCCAAAGTTTAGGAGTTAGTACCCAGAATCCATCAATACTCGAGTCTCAAAATTCAAAGTTAAAGTATAAATACATTTCAAAAACCAGACGGCATCATTTTCTTGTTTTTGTTTTTTTACGGATAGTCAGGGGCACTTCCAACACTCATCATTTACAAACTAAGCATTTGTGTTACTTAAGTATATTTTAGCAAGGACATTTACTTTTGATACTTATCAAACTTATATTTAAAACCAAATACTTTAGACTTTAACTTTAACTGATTTTCTATTAAGGTATCTTTACTTTTAGTCAAGAATGAAAATTGGGTACTAGTATTAGTAGTGGTAGTGGTAGTAGTAGTAATAGTAGTAGTAGTAGTAGTAGTGGCAGCAGAAGTAGTAGTAGTAATAGAAGTAGTAGTAGTAATATAAGTAGTAATAGTAGTGGCAGAAGTAGTAGTAGTAATAGAAGTAGTAGTAGTGGCAGCAGAAGTAGTAGTAGTAATAGAAGTAGTAGTAGTAATAGAAGTAGTAATAGTAGTGGCAGCAGAAGTAGTAATAGAAGTAGTAATAGTAGTGGCAGCAGAAGTAGTAGTAGTAATAGAAGTAGTAGTAGTAATATAAGTAGTAATAGTAGTGGCAGCAGAAGTAGTAGTAGTAATATAAGTAGTAATAGTAGTGGCAGCAGAAGTAGTAGTAGTAATAGAAGTAGTAATAGTAGTGGCAGCAGAAGTAGTAGTAGTAATAGAAGTAGTAGTAGGGTTTGTTGGTTGCTCACAGTCATAGAATGAGAGTTTGGTTATGTGTAGGTGTTGTTGCTGGTTTTCTGTTTCCTCGTTTGTAATTGTGTGTCTTCGCGTGTGTGTGTGTGTGTGTGTGTGTGTGTGTGTGTGTGTGTGTGTGCGTGCGTGCGTGCGTGCATAATGTCATAGATGCTGTCAGTACCAGAGTACAAGACTCGTCTGAGAAGCCTCCACTTCAAAAGCACCCTGCAGGAGAAGACAGAGGAGATGAGGGGCGGCTACGACTGCATCTACAACGCCTCCATGGAGCTCAAGACCAGCAAGAAACTGGCCAAGATACTGGAGGTATACAGTTATGCACTCTGACATGTACAATCACTAGGAGGAGCAATGCAACTTCTTCAACTTGAACTTGTCACCCGCCAGCATGATTCTGATAAGAGAAAACCAACAACAGTCTCATTCGGTGCTAAGAATGGAGAGAATGGAAATGCATTTGTTTGGCTTTACCAACGTTTTAGCTTGAGCCACAGATACACCAGGAAGTTAAGGATCGGCAGCAGCCCAAACACCTAAACAGCAATGAACAGGATGTTTTCACATTTATTCCCTGAGTGGAAAACATAGTGTTATTGTGGGTAATGTTCAGCCCTAAAGTGGTAATGTTGCTGTTTCAATCCTAAACTAAATACAAGCTATATGCTAACTGTGTCAAATGTTTCCTTAGTTTGTGCTGGCGATGGGGAACTATCTGAACAACGGTCAGCCTAAGACCGGCAACAAAACCACCGGGTTTAAGATCAACTTCCTCACTGAGGTAAGCTCCTCATGGACATTTCTTTACCTCACAGTTGTTACTTCACTGTTGTTAACCCACGGACACTGTTACTAATGCACTACTGTTTCTTGTAGCTCGGCACCACAAAAACAGTGGATGGGAAATCTACGTTTCTGCACATCCTTGTCAAGTCACTGTGTCTTCACTTTCCCAACGTCCTGGATTTTGCCAAGGACCTCACCACGGTTCCCCTGGCAGCCAAAGGTAAACTGAGTAGTAGTTTTTTCATGTGTGCATTTTCTTTTGTGTGTCGGGTGTAGTGTTTCATGTACAGCATGTTGTGTTACTACTGCGTGTAAATGACTAGATTAAATATGTTATCCTGTTTTTCCATAAGCACTCTTCCACCTTTGTTCTTCCCCCTGCTCTCTCTTTCTTTCTCTCTCTCTCCCATCTCACTCTCTCACTCTCTGTAGTGAACCAGAGGACCATCACATCTGACCTGAACGACCTTCACACCACTATCCAGGACATCCGATCTGCCTGCCAGAAAATGCCTGCCACAGCAGATGACCGCTTCGCTGCAGTCATGAGTGTATCTTTCACAACTAACCTGAGAGAGAGAGATTCATTACATCATTCATTACAGGCTTCTATATTCACAGGTGTGAGAGTATGCATACTGTAAAATAGCCCTTTACATGGGGGTCTCTCACCCCATCCACCACCAATATGTACTGTAGCTCCTACCTCTGGCTGTTGTATCCTTGACTTCCCTATGAGCAGGGCTTCCTGGAGAACATCCACCCAGCACTACAGTCTCTGGAGTCCCTGCAGCAGAGGGCCATGGAGGAGTGGTCCAAGACAGCCTCCTTCTTCGGAGAGGACAGCCAAGCCACCAACACAGAGTCGTTCTTTGGGATATTCACTGAGTTCCTCGCCAAGTTTGAGGTGAACCGCCTAGAGTTTGAAAGAGACCTCTGAAATAGACAAGTATGTAGTGCTATCAAGAAGTGCTATCAAGACGGTAGTAGTAATGGTACTGCATGTTTTTGTCTTGTCTGACAATGTTTTATTGTTGTTTTTCAGAGAGCTCTTAGTGAGAACCAGGCCAATGAGAACCCTCCTAGGAGTCCCAGGAGCCCAAGAATGGCCTCACCCCTGGCCTGGTGATCAGAGAGACAGGAAGAAGGGTTGGCAGGCAGGCAGACAGGCAGGCAGGCAGGCACACACACACTCTCTATCTCTCTCTCACACACACACGGACAGGAGTGCATGCGAAAATCCACATACATGCACAAACACACATACACACAAACACACAAACACACAAACACACATACACACAAACGCACTCATAGTATTTCAATTTTTGTAATTCAAGAAATGTATATTGTGGGAATTAGGTTGTCTGCAGAGTTGAGCATACAGGGCTTTAATACGTGACATTGTAGTTTGAATGTCCAGCTAGTTTAACACCTCAAACTTTGTATATTTCATGGCTATAGAGTGTTCCTCTGGAACAGACAAATTAAGCTATACTGGATCAATGGTTTTGCTTTTTATATATTTGTAAATAAAAATGTTATACCATTTATAGAAATGCAAAGATTCATGAAATGGAATAGGAAAGAGACTGACATCAGTAACTATTTGAACCCAGCTGTCTGATATACTGTATATGAATGTATGATACAATTATAGGCTAGAAAGATTAAGTCTACAGAACATGATCAGCAATGGTAAACAGAATACTGGATCGTTTTGAGAGACATACAGATCTAAACTATTATTGCCGCAACATGTATTTGATACTTCAGCAGTTAAAAGAGATGACTGAATGCCTGTGTCAATTTGTCTGATTTGAGAATGAAATGTGTATTATATATTGTACCACTAAAATATAACTGTAATGATATATGTAATACAGGATATACATATTTAAGTAGCCAAAATGAAATGCTTTACAATAATGAACATTTTTTAAATGATTTACCTGTTCCATATTTTTGTAAGCCACCCACCACACTGAATGTATTTACAAGTTATTCATTTTGAATGAAGTGTGTCTTGTACGATATCCAGTGGATACTCATTACTACTAAAGAAAAGGAATGTTATGAAAATGAAAACACATTTGTACTGTTAACTATCTGTTAACTATCTGTTCCTCTCTGTCTCTGATTGTGTTGATACTGACCTGCTGTAAACGGGCAGTGTTCTATTATGAACAGTAGGAGGATTTGTTACGTTTTCATGATCATTTCTGCATACTGCACCTTCACTTTAACCTCTACAATTCAATGAGGGGACACACTACTTTCTTGAAGCACATTACTTAAAGGGATAGTTCACACAAATTAGAAAAATGACATTTTGGTTTCCTTACCCTGTAAGCAGTCTATGGCCAAGGTACGACAGCAATCCAAGCTTTGGTTACGTTTTCCTGGCACTGTTTCCACATTCTAATGTTTTAGCATATGTGGCTCAAATCCCATTCAAGTCATGCGACCGATATTAGCATTTTTCATGCATCATGTCCAAATATCCAAGTATCTTAAATTGATTGTGAAGCTCAACAAAGTCACTTATACAGTAGATGATATGAACATGATGCGTGAAAATTATAACATCAGTCCTGTGACTTGAATGGGATTTGTGCCACAAATGCTAAAATGTTAGTAGTGTCAGGGAAACTAAACTAAAGCATGGATTGCTGTCATACTTTGCCCATAGACTGCTTGTAGGGTAAGGAAACCAATATGTAATTTTGTAATATGGCTGAACTATCCCTTAAACAGTAACTCTATGGACTTTAATGTCAGAGGATGTTAGTACTTAACTTCATCAAACCTTGTTTTAACATATTTTTGTCATCTGATACGGACTACTTATGGACTGATTGTGTAACTGACACATGGATGTTTTCAACCCAAACATGGAGGACATTTTACACATTCAGTTAAAGCTACACTCCAGCTTTTCAGACATTCGTTACATGAGAGAAATAGGACATTCTTTAGAATACAACTAATGTGGATCATTTTAAATGAATAAGATAAGGCAGCTGTAAGAAGACGTGCTTATAATGTTATTCAGAACATGTCGATAAGTTATTGCCATCATTTGTTTTCTAACGGTATGATCTTCATTTCTGACTTTGTCGTCTGGATAGCTATACATATTCAGCAATGCGTTCTGGAAGTTGTTGCTCTCGGATAAGTCTATGTTTTGTATTGTAACAGCCAACGCTGACAAATAAAATGCCTGGTATAAGAACATTACCCTGATTTACTGTCTTTTTCCTAAATACAGTGATGGGTTCTGATTTCTTGACTTATGAAATATACTTATTCGTGTCACTGAGGGAGAGAGGGTAATGTAAAACGTTTACATTATGTCAGGATATGTCACTGAGGGAGAGAGGGTAATGTAAAACGTTTACATTATGTCAGGATATGTCACTGAGGGAGAGAGGGTAATGTATAATGTTTACATTATGTCAGGATATGTCACTGAGGGAGAGAGGGTAATGTAAAACATTTATATTATGTCAAGATATGTCACTGAGGGAGAGAGGGCAATGTATAATGTTTACATTATGTCAGGATATGTCACTGAGGGAGAGAGGGTAATGTAAAATGTTTACATTATGTCAGGATATGTCACTGTGGGAGGGAGGGTAATGTAAAACATTTACATTATGCCACTGAGGGAGAGAGGGTAATGTATAACGTTTACATTATGTCCTGATATGTCACTGAGGGAGAGAGGGTAATGTATAACATTTACATTATGTCAGGATATGTCACTGAGGGAGAGAGGGTAATGTATACCGTTTACATTATGTCAGGATATGTCACTGAGGGAGAGAGGGTAATGTAAAACGTTTACATTATGTCAGGATAGGTCACTGAGGGAGAGGGTAATGTATAATGTTTACATTATGTCAGGATATGTCACTGAGGGATAGAGGGTAATGTATAATGTTTACATTATGTCAGGATATGTCACTGAGGGAGAGAGGGTAATGTATAATGTTTACATTATGTCAGGATATGTCACTGAGGGAGAGAGGGTAATGTATAACATTTACATTATGTCAGGATATGTCACTGAGGGAGAGAGGGTAATGTATAACGTTTACAATATGTCAGGATATGTCACTGAGGGAGAGAGGGTAATGTATAACATTTACATTATGTCAGGATATGTCACTGAGAGAGAGAGGGTAATGTATAATATTTACATTATGTCACTGAGGGAGAGAGGGTAATGTATAATGTTTACATTATGTCAGGATATGTCACTGAGGGAGAGAGGGTAATGTATAATGTTTAAATTATGTCCGGATATGTTATTGTTAGCCATCAGGGTTTCCAATGGGAGGAGAAGGAGGAGAAGGCACACCGTCTGGTACCAGTCACCATGACAGCTGTGAGTTGGGGAGGAGTGAGCACTTTGGGGCAGAGGTCAGGTCAGATGAAGTGAGGAAGAACAGATATCACTAAGGTTCTGTCTAGCAACAGAGATGCACTGGCTGTTCGGATGTGTAGGAGGAGACTCAGCATAGGAGAAAGGGTTAAATATCAGTGCTTGTGTGAATATGTTTTTGTCTGTTCAGCTGTTCGATCCTTTGGGAAGAATGAACCTGGTTTAAGCTTTCATTGTGTCCATCAAGTTCTTATTCTGATAATTAGAACCCAACAACAGTTTTTAACAACCTGAGATATGTAAGTGATTTAGAAGTGGAAATGTCTCTGTGATCAATCAGTGAGATTGTTGTCTCTTTTGCATTGATAAGAGTGCTATGAAAAATTGATAAGAGTGCTATGAGAAATTGATAAGAGTGCTATGAGGAATTGTGAGCAAAAGGCTAGTACTGTAGAGTCTGAAGAGCTGTGGTCAGTGTAGTGACAGATCTAACTAAACTTATAATTTAGCAGAACAAAGTGTCAAATCTGCACATGAGTATGTTTACTAGTTCAGTGTGTACACACACACACACACACACACACACACACACACACACACACACACACACACACACACACACACACACACACACACACACACACACACACACACACACACACACACACACACACACACACACACACACACTCACTCTTACTTCACTGGTAATAAAACTTTAACATTTTAACCAGCTAGTGTTGTCTTATATAAGTAGACAGTGGAGTTTGATCCCCTGGTCAGAAAGGAGACCAACATACACCATGAGAACTGCTATAGGACCGGCCAACTGGAATTAAACCCTGAGTCTGACTACAAGCTGAAAGGTAAGTACTGTAGGGTCCAGTACACTTAAATGCAAGGTGACTATTGTACTTGAGTTAATGTTTGGTGTGAGGATATTATATGAATGGTGTGAGGGAATTAAAACATGGACTGTAGTTAGTTGGTCTTTGGATAACACTTTACACCGTGGAGCTTCTCAGCATACACTGACTATACAAAATATGAACAAAATCTAAATACAAAAATTTTATTTTATTTTTCACATACACATGGTTAGCAGATGTTAATGGTCACATACACATGGTTAGCAGATGTTAATGGTCACATACACATGGTTAGCAGATGTTAATGCGAGTGTAGCAAAATGCTTGTGCTTCTAGTTCCAACAGTGCAGTAATATCTAACAAGCAATCTAACTGTTCCCCAACAACTACCTAATATACACAAATCTAAAAGGGGTGAATGAGAATATGACCATATAAATATATGGATGAGCAATGGCTAAGCGGCATAGGCAAGGTGCAATAGATGGTATAAAATACAGTATATACATACGAGTAATGTAGGATATGTAAACATGATTAAAGTGGCATTATTTAAAGGGACATTGTTTAAAGTGACTAGTGATCCATTTGTTAATGTGGCCAGGGATCGGGTCTCCATGTAGGCAGCAGCCTCTCTGAGTCAGTGTTTGCTGTTTAGCAGTCTGATGGCCTTGAGCTAGAAGCTGTTCTTCAGTCTCTCGGTCCCAGCTTTGATGCACCTGTACTGACCTGCTCTTTCCATGACATAGACTGACCAGGTGAATCCAGGTGAAAGATATGATCCCTTATTGATGTCACTTGTTAAATCCACTTCAATCAGTGTAGATGAAGGGGAGGAGACAACTTAAATAAGGCTTGTTAAACCTTGAGACATGGATTGTGTATGTGTGCCATTCAGAGAAGGAATGGGCAAGACAAAACATTGAAGTGCCTTTGAACGAGGTATAGTAGCACCGGCTTGTGTCAACAGTTTCCCGTGTGTATCAAGAATGGTCCACCACCCAAAGGACATCCAGACAACTTGAAACAACTGTGGGAAGCATTGGAGTCAACATGGGCCAGCAACCTTGTGGAACGCTTTCAACACCTTGTAGAGTCCACGCCCGACAAATTGAGACTATGAATGAGGATAATGTATAAAATCCGGTCAGGGTCCAGTGAGTATAGTGTAAAACCTGGATAATGTATAAACTCCGGTCAGGGTCCTGTGAGTATAGCGTAAAACCTGGATAATGTACACTGCCTTGCGAAAGTATTTGGCCCCCTTGAACTTTGTGACCTTTTGCCACATTTCAGGCTTCAAACATAAAGATATAAAACTGTATTTTTTTGTGAAGAATCAACAACAAGTGGGACACAATCATGAAGTGGAACGACATTTATTGGATATTTCAAACTTTTTTAACAAATCAAAAACTAAAAAATTGGGCGTGCGAAATTATTCAGCCCCCTTAAGTTAATACTTTGTAGCACCACCTTTTGCTGCGATTACAGCTGTAAGTCGCTTGGGGTATGTCTCTATCAGTTTTGCACATCGAGAGACTGACATTTTTTCCCATTCCTCCTTGCAAAACAGCTCAAGCTCAGTGAGGTTGGATGGAGAGCATTTGTGAACAGCAGTTTTCAGTTCTTTCCACAGATTCTCGATTGGATTCAGGTCTGGACTTTGACTTGGCCATTCTAACACCTGGATATGTTTATTTTTGAACCATTCCATTGTAGATTTTGCTTTATGTTTTGGATCATTGTCTTGTTGGAAGACAAATCTCCGTCCCAGTCTCAGGTCTTTTGCAGACTCCATCAGGTTTTCTTCCAGAATGGTCCTGTATTTGGCTCCATCCATCTTCCCCATCTTCCCTGTCCCTGCTGAAGAAAAGCAGGCCCAAACCATGATGCTGCCACCACCATGTTTGACAGTGGGGATGGTGTGTTCAAGGTGATGAGCTGTGTTGCTTTTACGCCAAACATAACGTTTTGCATTGTTGCCAAAAAGTTCAATTTTGGTTTCATCTGACCAGAGCACCTTCTTCCACATGTTTGGTGTGTCTCCCAGGTGGCTTGTGGCAAACTTTAAACAACACTTTTTATGGATATCTTTAAGAAATGGCTTTCTTCTTGCCACTCTTCCATAAAGGCCAGATTTGAGCAATATACGACTGATTGTTGCCCTATGGACAGAGTCTCCCACCTCAGCTGTAGATCTCTGCAGTTCATCCAGAGTGATCATGGGCCTCTTGGCTGCATCTCTGATCAGTCTTCTCCTTGTATGAGCTGAAAGTTTAGAGGGACGGCCAGGTCTTGGTAGATTTGTAGTGGTCTGATACTCCTTCCATTTCAATATTATCGCTTGCACAGTGCTCCTTGGGATGTTTAAAGCTTGGGAAATCTTTTTGTATCCAAATCCGGCTTTAAACTTCTTCACAACAGTATCTCGGACCTGCCTGGTGTGTTCCTTGTTCTTCATGATGCTCTCTGCACTTTTAACGGACCTCTGAGACTATCACAGTGCAGGTGCATTTATACTGAGACTTGATTACACACAGGTGGATTGTATTTATCATCATTAGTCATTTAGGTCAACATTGGATCATTCAGAGATCCTCACTGAACTTCTGGAGAGAGTTTGCTGCACTGAAAGTAAAGGGGCTGAATAATTTTGCACGCCCAATTTTTCAGTTTTTGATTTGTTAACAAAGTTTGAAATATCCAATAAATGTCGTTCCACTTCATGATTGTGTCCCACTTGTTGTTGATTCTTCACAAAAAAATACAGTTTTATATCTTTATGTTTGAAGCCTGAAATGTGGCAAAAGGTCGCAAAGTTCAAGGGGGCCGAATACTTTCGCAAGGCACTGTATAAAGTCCGGTCAGTGTCCTGTGAGTATAGCGTAAAACCTGAATATGTATGTGTACAGTGCTTTCGGAAAGTATTCAGACCCCTTGACTTACTCTAAAATGTTTTTTCTCCCCAATGTACACACAATACCCCATAATGACAAAGCAAAAAAAGGTTTCACTTTTTTTTTGCAACATAAAATAAACTGAAATATTACATTTACATAAGTATTCAGACCCTTTACACAGTATTTTGTTGAAGCACTTTTGGCAGCGATTACAGCAACGAGTCTTCTCAGGTATGAAGCTACAATCTTCGTACACCTGTATTTGGGGAGTTCCTCCCAATCCTCTCACGCTTTATCAGATTGGATGGGGAGTGTCCCTGCACAGCTATTTTCAGGTCTCTCCAAAGATGTTTGAACTGATTCAAGTCCAAGCTCTGGCTGGGCCACTCAAGGACATTCAGAGACTTGTCCTGTAGACAGTCCTGTGTTGTCTTGGCTGTGTGCTTAGGGTTGTCCTGTTGGAAGGTGAACCTTCACCCCAGTCTGAGGTCCTGAGAGCTCTGGAGCAGGTTTTCATCAAGGATCTCTCTATACTTTGCTCCGTTCATCTTTCCCTCGATCCTGACTAGTCTCCCAGTCCCTGCCACTGAAAAACATCACCACAGCATGATGTTGCCATCCCCATGCTTCACTGTAGGGATGGTGCCAGATTTCCTCCAGATGTGACGCTTGGCATTCAGGCCAAAGAGTTCAATCTTGGTTTCATCAGACCAGAGAATCTTGTCTCTCATGGTCTGAGAGTCCTTCAGGTGC
The DNA here is from genome assembly GCF_013265735.2 of Oncorhynchus mykiss. NCBI lineage: Eukaryota > Metazoa > Chordata > Actinopteri > Salmoniformes > Salmonidae > Oncorhynchus > Oncorhynchus mykiss. The sequence continues at coordinate 496,008 of NW_023493685.1, forward strand.
CTAGAGTGGCCAGGCTTCCGTCTGGCCACTCTACCATAAAGGCCTGATTGGTGGAGTGCTGCAGAGATGGTTGTCCTTTTTGGTGAATCAAGGTGAAAGCTATGATTCTTGGTCACCTGACCAAGGCCCTTCTCCCCCGATTGCTCAGTTTGACCGGGCGGTCAGCTCTAGGAAGAGTCTTGGTGGTTCCAAACTTCTTTCATTTAAGAATGATGGAGGCCACTGTGTTCTTGGGGACCTTCAATGCTGCAGAAATGTTTTGTTACCCTTCCCCAGATCTGTGCCTCAACACAATCCTGCCTCAGAGCTCTAAGGACAATTCCTTCCACCTTATGGCTTGGTTTTTGCTCTGACATGCGATGTCAACTGTGGGACCTTTTATAGACAGGTGTGTGTCTTTCCAAATCATGTCCAATCAATTGAATTGACCACAGGTGTACTCCAATCAAGTTGTAGAAACATCTCAAAGATGATCGATGGATGCAGGATGCACCTGAGCTCAATTTCGAGTCTCATAGCAAAGGGTCTGTATACTTATGTAAATAAGGTAATTCTGTGAATCTAGTGAATGGAGTGTTTGGAGGCTCTATTGTGATTAGAATCAACAATGACTACATTTCCCTCACCAGCAGAATACGCAATCACTCCCTGAGAATTCCAGTGACCTTTGACCCAAGTATGGCTACCACTCAGGGGACCACCGTGCCCCCCTCCCAATCCCCAGGTTTAGGTGTACCCACCCTGGTCACCATAGACATTGTGGTGCTCGTTGTCTACTTCCTCCTTGTACTGGCTGTGGGCCTCTGGGTAAGTAGGAGCAAATTTGGGAAAAGGCACCCTAATGGCATCCAAAATGTAACCCTATTCCTATGTAGCTGGCCAAAAGTAGTGCACCATATAGGGATTAGGATTCCATTTCTAAAAGATTTGATTTATTCCAGACACATCAGTAGCTCTGGTGAGATTGACTGAAACATGTCATGTGCTCTATTGGGATTTGTTTGGTTGTTGCTCTACAGTATATTCTTGCATCTCAATCTCAAAGTAGAGTTGTTCTACTTCAGTACACTTCTTCAGCACTCTCCTTTACTCCTTCAGCACACTAATTCAGCACACTCCTTCAGTACACTAATTCAGCACACTCCTTCAGCACACTAATTCAGTACACTACTTCAGCACACTAATTCAGTATACTAATTCAGTACACTACTTCAGCACACTCCTTTACTCCTTCAGTACACTAATTCAGCACACTCCTTCAGTACACTAATTCAGTACACTACTTCAGCACACTCCTTTACTCATTCAGTACACTAATTCAGCACACTCCTTCAGTACACTAATTCAGCACACTAATTCAGCACACTCCTTTACTCCTTCAGCACACTAATTCAGCACACTAATTCAGTACACTACTTCAGTACACTAATTCAGTACACTACTTCAGCACACTCCTTTACCCCTTCAGCACAGTAATTCAGCACACACCTTCAGTACACTAATTCAGCACACTCCTTCAGTACACTAATTCAGTACACTACTTTAGCACACTCCTTTACTCCTTCAGCACACTAATTCAGCACACACCTTCAGCACACTAATTCAGCACAATCCTTCAGTACACTAATTCAGTACACTCCTTCAGTACACTAATTCAGCACTCTCCTTCAGCACACATTAAAGTCTGAATAGAGAATGTGTATAACAGTCAGTCCTTCCCTTCCAGTCCATGTGGAAAACCAAGCGAAGCACGGTGGATGGATACTTCCTGGCAGGAAAGAGCATGTCCTGGTGGCCGGTGAGTGAAAAGAAACAGAGATGTTGCTATGGAAACGACACACAAATGACATCCACTCAGGATGTTGAATGGATTCCAGATGTTTGATGCCAAGAGGAACCAGTGTTGATTTATTCCTCTTGTTCTGAATAGTCCAGGACCAAACCAGATGGAGAAACAAAGCAGTTCTTGTAATGTTATTGGGGTGGAACTGAGATTTTATATGGGGAGATATGAATACTTTACAATGGGGGTTGGCTTAAAGTCAGACATTGTTGTATTGTCACTCACACATTCTCTCTCTCTTTATCTCTCTGACACTCTCTCTGCAGGTGGGCACCTCTCTGTTTGCCAGTAATGTGGGTAGCGGCCACTTCATGGGCCTGGCAGGCTCAGGAGCTGCAGCGGGCATCAGTGCTGTGGCATATGAGTGGAACGTAAGACTATACATTTGGACATTATAATTCATTATAAACTGGATGTGGATCTCTATTACAGATGCAGGATCTTAATTTGCTCACCCTGTTGCAGGAGAACGTTCCTGCAATGCAGGCAATTTAGGTTTAAAAAGGCTTCTGAAGTTTGGAATTTCCACTTAGAAATTTCAGACTTGATTTTTCCATCACGACAAACCTCTACATAAATGTTTATTAATTACATACAATCCACACAATAATTCACATTTCCTGTTGCTACAGGAATAATTAAGACCCTACATCTGCACATGATTTTTGATAGGGCATATGGTTTAATGCAAACTTAAAAATATTACTTTTTTCACACTAAGCTTTGCATAAATCACAAGTATTGATGTCTCTGGTTGGCAGGGGATGCTGATGGTGCTGCTCTTGGGTTGGCTTTTCCTGCCCATCTATATCGCTTCCGGGGTGAGAGGTCAACACACACCTTTCTATCAGTCCACTGTCTGTACTACTGAAATATCACAAACCCACAAGTAGGCCTACTGAAATTATATGCAACATCGAGCCAAGTATTTCAGCGCTCAAATACCTCATTACAGACGAGAAGATTTTATTGAATATTCCTCTCTGTTTACTGAGACACGACACTTCCCTCTCTGTGTACTGAGACACAACACTTCCCTCTCTGTGTACTGAGACACAACACTTCCCTTTCTGTGTACTGAGACACAACACTTCCCTCTCTGTGTACTGAGACACAACACTTCCCTCTCTGTGTACTGAGACACAACACTTCCCTCTCTGTGTACTGAGACACAACACTTCCCTCTCTGTGTACTGAGACACAACACTTCCCTCTCTGTGTACTGAGACACAACACTTCCCTCTCTGTGTACTGAGACACAACACTTCCCTCTCTGTGTACTGAGATACTTTAGATCACAGTGGTGATAACTTGTTCAATCATTCATGTTCTGTCTGTTTCCCTGTATCCCTAACATGCAGGTGACAACCATGCCTGAATACTTGCAGAAGCGATTCGGGGGGAAGCGAATACAATTATTCATAGCTATTTTGTATTTATTCATTTACATCTTCACAAAGATATCGGTAAGTAAAGTCAAAACACTTCTATGTATCTCATCAGCTATTTACTTTCTCAATACAACATTGTTTTGGACGTGAATCTATTGAATGAATTGAGACCGCTTGCTCCGCTGCTGTGTGTGCGTCATGCGTGCATGCGTGCGTGCGTGTGTGTGTGTGTGTGTGTGTGCAGGTGGATATGTATGCTGGGGCAGTGTTTATTCAACAGGCCCTGCAATGGAACATCTATGTAGCTGTGGTGGTGCTTCTGCTCATCACTGCTCTCTACACTGTAACAGGTACCCTGCTATTCTCTCTCTCTGTCTCTCTCTCTCACTGTCTCTCACTCTGTCTCTCTCTCTCTCTCTCTCTCTTTCTCTCTCAATTCAATTCAATTCAATTCAAGGGGCTTTATTGGTATGGGAAACATGTGTTAACATTGCCAAAGCAAGTGAGGTAGATAATATACAAAAGTGAAATAAACAATACAAATTAACAGTAAACATTACACATACAGAAGTTTCAAAACGATAAAGACATTACAAATGTCATATTACATACATATATATACAGTGTTGTAACAATGTACAAATAGTTAAAGTCTCTCTCTCTGTCTCTCTTACTCACTCTCTCACTTTTTCTCTCTCTCTCTGTCTCTCTCTCTCTCTCTCACTCTGTCTCTCTCTGTGTCTCTCTTTCTGTCTCTCTCTCTCTCACTCTCTCACTCATTTTCTCTCTCTATGTCCCTTTCTCTCTTTCACTCTCTTCCAAAACAATCATATTTTTCCTAAAGTCTACCAGTTCAAACATACAGCCTGGTTCAGTGTTGTGCTGTGTTGTTTCAGGTGGTCTGGCTGCTGTCATGTACACAGACGCTGCCCAGACTGGCATCATGTTGATAGGAGCACTCACCCTCATGGGCTTCAGTAAGTCTCTGCTTTGGCGCTGTGTTGATCGGTGGGTACTGTATACACTGAGTTTACAAAACATTAGGAACACCTCCCTAATATTGAGTTGCCTTAGAACAGCCTCAATTCGTTGGGGTATGGACTCTACAAGGTGTTGAAAGCTTTCCACAGGGATGCTGGCCCATGTTGACTCCAATGCTGCACACAGTTGTGTCAAGTTGTCTGGATGTCCTTTGGGTGGTGGACCATTCTTGATACAACTGTTGAGCGTGAAAAACCCAGCAGCGTTGCAGTTCTTGACACAAAGCAGTGTGCCTGACACCTACTACCATCTACACTGATTGAGGTGGATTTAAGTGCCATCAATAATGGATCATAGCTGTCACGTGGTTAGACTATGTCATGGAAAGAGCAGGCGTCCCTAATGTTTTTTATACTCAGTGTATGATTCAAAGATAAATACTTTGTCTTTAATCAGAAAAACTTTCCAACTAGATTTTAGATTTCCTCAGTTATAGATTTTCATGTTTTTCACTCTCTGTATAGTTTACACTCTGTATAGTACAGTACAGGGCAGTACAGTACAGGGCAGTACAGTACAGGGCAGTACAGTACAGGGCAGTACAGGGCAGTACAGGGCATTACAGTACAGTACAGGGCAGTACAGTACAGTACAGGGCAGTACAGGGCAGTACAGTACAGTACAGGGCAGTACAGTACAGTACAGGGCAGTACAGGGCAGTACAAGGCAGTACAGTACAGGGCAGTACAGGGCATTACAGTACAGGGCAGGGCAGGGCAGTACAGGGCAGTACAGGGCAGGGCAGTACAGGGCAGTACAGGGCAGTACAGTACAGGGCAGTACCGGGCATTACAGTACAGTACAGGGCAGTACAGGGCATTACAGTACAGTACAGGGCAGTACAGTACAGTACAGGGCAGTACAGGGCAGTACAGTACAGTACAGGGTAGTACAGGGCAATACAGTACAGTACAGGGCAGTACAGGGCATTACAGTACAGGGCAGTACAGGGCATTACAGTACAGTACAGGGCAGTACAGTACAGTACAGGGCAGTACAGGGTATTACAGTACAGTACAGGGCATTACAGTACAGTACAGGGCAGTACAGTACAGTACAGTACAGGGCAGTACAGTACAGTACAGGGCAGTACAGGGCAGTACAGTACAGGGCAGTATTCATTGATTTAAATTATTTTTAAATCTATATTTATATTATATATATATTTATATTTCTACAGTACATTACAGGGCAGTACAGGGGAGTACAGTACAGGGCAGTACAGTACAGTACAGAGCAGTACAGGGGAGTACAGTACAGGGCAGTACAGTACAGGGGAGTACAGTACAGGGCAGTACAGTACAGGGCAGTACAGTGCAGTACAGTACAGTACAGTACAGTTAAGTACAGTACAGTACAGGGCAGTACAGTACAGGGCAGTATAGGGCAGTACAGTACAGTACAGGGGAGTACAGTACAGTACAGGGCAGTACAGTACAGTACAGGGCAGTGCAGTACAGTTTGCCTAACTGTCTAACTCTGCCCTACTCCTGTGGAGGTTTCGCTGAGGTGGGGGGCTGGAACGCCCTCCTAGAGGGGTATGCTACGGCCATCCCCTCTGTCCGTGTCCCTAACACCACATGTGGCATCCCCCGGGACGACGCCTTCCACCTGTTCCGTGACCCTGTGACCTCTGACCTGCCCTGGCCGGGCATCCTCCTGGGCATGTCCATACCCTCCATGTGGTACTGGTGCTCAGATCAGGTAACAGTGACACTGCTTAGGGACAGTCACTAGATGGCCAAGAGGAGAAGATCTGAGGTATCAGAATTGATACACCTTAAAGGGGAATGGAAACACTAGGCTTTAGAACACCATCTAACTTGAACTGTAAATCACTGTATTGGCATTGTTGCATCACTGACAGGAGAGTTTTGATTCACCTTAATAATAAAACAGATGGATTGGTTAAGTGCTCTATACACTTGGGAGGCACATTCAGCTGCTCTGTCAACAGTTCCAGTCACTGATTCTGTGTTGTGTTGTATCCAGGTGATAGTGCAGCGCTCCCTGTCTGCTAAGAACCTGCTCCATGCTAAAGGAGGCTCCCTGCTGGCTGCCTACCTCAAGATCCTGCCCTTCTTCATGATGGTCCTGCCCGGCATGATCAGCAGAATACTCTACCCAGGTACAATGTCCTAAGTGCAAGGCTTTGGCAGTAACTCTAGAGAGGATACTGTACCTAGGTAAAACCTGCTGATACCACTATCAAACAAAGGAGAGACAGTATATTTACAGCAGCGTTGTTGTTGCGTCTAGACGAGGTGGCGTGTGGTGACCCTGAGGTGTGTACTGAGGTGTGTGGGAACCCAGTGGGCTGTTCAGACATCGCCTACGCCAAACTGGTCATGAAGCTACTGCCCTCAGGTGAGGAACTTTTCTTCTCTCTGTAACATGTTGTATATCTCCATCTGTCTTTGTCACTTCCTGTACACACAAACACCTTGTGGTATCCCAGGAGGTCTACCCCGGGGGATGGTAATAGAGGGGAGGTACGTGAGACGACGTTGGCTCCCTCTGCTGGGGATAAGGGAGCTGTGCACCCCGACACAGACAGCTCTAAGTGGAGGTAATTAGAGGAAAGTGCCAACCAGCCGTGGAGGCCAAATAAAAGGAGCCCGGGGGCACACCGCGGGGGAGAAGGGGGAGAGACCGACACCAAGCCACAGTAGAGAAGAAGGACCGAGCCAAACCTAAGTGATTTTCTTTGTTCTATTTATTTTCTGTCTTAGTAAAGTTGTTTTTGTGGACTAAAGTCTCCCTGTCTCTGTGTCACTCTCTGCACGCTCAACCCAACACCCTGCGGTTTACCTGCTGTGTGTTTCTTCCACTCTCTAGACCTGCTTCTGTGTTTTTTATCCCCCTTTTCATCTTATCCAATTACGATCTTGTCTCATCGCTGCAGCTCCCCTTGGGGCTCCGGAGAGGCGAAGGTCGAGTCATGTGTCCTCCTAAACATGACCCGCCAAACCACGCTTCTTAACACCTGCCAGCTTAACCCAGAAGCCAGCCGCACCAATGTGTCGGAGGAGATACTGTTCAACTGAAGACCGAGGTCAGCCTGCAGGCGCCCGGCCCGCCACAAGGAGTCGCTAGAGCGCGATGAACTAAGTAAAGCCCCCCACCCAAACCCTCCCCTAACGACGCTGGACAATCGTGCACCGCCCTATGGGACTCCCGGTCACGGCCGGTTGTGACACAGCCTGATTAAAAGTTACATTGAGATCTGATTGTATTCAGATCTTATAAGTGTAAACAAACAATATAAGGACGCATGTTAGAGGCAGGTATAAACAGGGCTTCTGTCTCTTTCAAATATACACATATACACTTCATGCGATGCGTACTGCAGAGAACAATGGAAGATAACAATTATCAGTGAATTATCAGTGAATTATTGTAATATTTGTTTGTGTCAATTAATCCCATAAGGGATGTGTTGCCAACTGATGATTTGACAGGAAAACAAAATGTTGTTGAAATGTCATACACACATGTACATTCTCCCTCTTTCACTCTCTCTCTCTCTCCCATTTTCTCTCTCTGTGTACTCTTCATACTCCTGTCTCGCTCTGTACTCTCCATACTTCTGTCTTTCTCTCTGTACTCTCCATACTCCTGTCTCTCTCTCTCTCTCTGTGTACTCTCCATACTCCTGTCTCTCTCTGTACTCTCCATACTCCTCTCTCTCTCTCTGTGTACTCTCCATACTTCTGTCTCTCTCTGTACTCTCCATACTCCTCTCTCTCTCTCTGTGTACTCTCCATACTCCTGTCTCTCTCTCTCTCTCTTCCTCTGTGTACTCTCCATACTCCTGTCTCTCTCTCTGTACTCTCCATACTTCTGTATCTCTGTACTCTCCATACTCCTCTCTCTCTCTCTCTCTGTACTCTCCATACTCCTGTCTCTCTCTCTGTGTGTACTCTCCATACTCCTGTCTCTCTTTCTGTGTACTCTCCATACTCCTGTCTCTCTCTCCCTCTGTGTAATCTCTATACTCCTGTCTCTCTCTCTCTCTCTCTGTACTCTCCATACCCGCTCTCTCTCTCTCTCTCCCTCGGTGTACTCCATACTCCTGTCTCTCTCCCTCTGTGTACTCTCCATACTCCTGTCTCTCTCTCCCTCTCTCTCTGTGTACTCTCCATACTCCTGTCTCTCTCTGTGTGTACTCTCCATACTCCTGTCTCTCTCTGTGTGCACTCTCCATACTCCTGTCTCTCTATGTGTGTACTCTCCATACTCCTGTATATCTCTCTCCCTCAGTGTACTCTCCATACTCTTGTCTCTCTCCCTCTGTGTACTCTCCATACTCCTGTCTCTCTCTCTCCCTCAGTGTACTCTCCATACTCCTGTCTCTCTCCCTCTGTGTACTCTCCATACTCCTCTCTCTCTCTCTCTCCCTCAGTGTACTCTCCATACTCCTGTCTCTCTCCCTCTGTGTACTCTCCATACTCCTGTCTCTCTCTCTCCCTCAGTGTACTCTCCATACTCCTGTCTCTCTCTCCCTCTCTCTCTGTGTACTCTCCATACTCCTGTCTCTCTCTGTGTGTACTCTCCATACTCCTGTCTCTCTCTGTGTGCACTCTCCATACTCCTGTCTCTCTCTGTGTGCACTCTCCATACTCCTGTCTCTCTCTCTCTTGCTCTCCAGGTCTGCGTGGTCTGATGATGGCGGTGATGATTGCTGCTCTCATGTCCTCCCTCACCTCCATCTTCAACAGCTCCAGCACCATCTTCACCATGGACCTGTGGAGGCATGTCCGGCCCCGAGCAACCGAGTGGGAACTCATGCTCGTGGGAAGGTATACATACACATGCACTCATACTCATGCATACACATACTCATGCATACACATAATCATGCATACACATACTCATGCATACACATACTCATGCTCGTGGGAAGGTACACATACACTATCCTCCTCAGGATGTTTGTGCTGGTTCTGGTGGTGGTGTCAGTGCTCTGGATCCCTGTGGTCCAGGCCAGTCAGGGAGGACAGCTGTTTATCTACATCCAGTCCATCAGTACCTATCTCCAGCCCCCTGTTTCCATCGTCTTCCTGACTGGATGCTTCTGGAAGAGGACCAATGAGAAGGTGTGCTTGTGTGTGTGTTGGGGGGGAGAATACAGAGTACAGTATGTGAGGTAGTGAAGGTGTCTGTAGTGAAGGTGTCTGTAGTGAAATTATCTATAGTGAAGGTTTGTAGTGAAGGTGTCTGGTGAAAATGTGTGTAGTGAAGGTATTTGTAGTGAAAGTATGTGCAGTGAAAGTATGTGCAGTGATGGTATGTGTAATGAAGGTACAGTGCCTTGCGAAAGTATTCGGCCCCCTTGAACTTTGCGACCTTTTGCCACATTTCAGGCTTCAAACATAAAGATATACAACTGTATTTTTTTGTGAAGAATCAACAACAAGTGGGACACAATCATGAAGTGGAACGACATTTATTGGATATTTCAAACTTTTTTAACAAATCAAAAACTGAAAAATTGGGTGTGCAAAATTATTCAGCACCCTTAAGTTAATACTTTGTAGCGCCACCTTTTGCTGCGATTACAGCTGTAAGTCGCTTGGGGTATGTCTCTATCAGTTTTGCATTCCTCCTTGCAAAACAGCTCGAGCTCAGTGAGGTTGGATGGAGAGCATTTGTGAACAGCAGTTTTCATTTCTTTCCACAGATTCTCGATTGGATTCAGGTCTGGACTTTGACTTGGCCATTCTAACACCTGGATATGTTTATTTTTGAACCATTCCATTGTAGATTTTGCTTTATGTTTTGGATCATTGTCTTGTTGGAAGACAAATCTCCGTCCCAGTCTCAGGTCTTTTGCAGACTCCATCAGGTTTTCTTCCAGAATAGTCCTGTATTTGGCTCCATCCATCTTCCCATCAATTTGAACCATCTTCCCTGTCCCTGCTGAAGAAAAGCAGGCCCAAACCATGATGCTGCCACCACCATGTTTGACAGTGGGGATAATGTGTTCAGGGTGATGAGCTGTGTTGCTTTTACGCCAAACATAACGTTTTGCATTGTTGCCAAAAAGTTCAATTATGGTTTCATCTGACCAGAGCACCTTCTTCCACATGTTTGGTGTGTATCCCAGGTGGCTTGTGGCAAACTTTAAACAACACTTTTTATGGATATCTTTAAGAAATGGCTTTCTTCTTGCCACTCTTCCATAAAGTCCAGATTTGTGCAATATACGACTGATTGTTGTCCTATGGACAGAGTCTCCCACCTCAGCTGTAGATCTCTGCAGTTCATCCAGAGTGATCATGGGCCTCTTGGCTGCATCTCTGATCAGTCTTCTCCTTGTATGAGCTGAAAGTTTAGAGGGACGGCCAGGTCTTGGTAGATTTGCAGTGGTCTGATACTCCTTCCATTTCAATATTATTGCTTGCACAGTGCTCCTTGGGATGTTTAAAGCTTGGGAAATCTTTTTGTATCCAAATCCGGCTTTAAACTTCTTCACAACAGTATCTCGGACCTGCCTGGTGTGTTCCTTGTTCTTCATGATGCTCTCTGCGCTTTTAACGGACCTCTGAGACTATCACAGTGCAGGTGCATTTATACAGAGACTTGATTACACACAGGTGGATTGTATTTATCATCATTAGTCATTTAGGTCAACATTGGATCATTCAGAGATCCTCACTGAACTTCTGGAGAGAGTTTGCTGCACTGAAAGTAAAGGGGCTGAATAATTTTGCACGCCCAATTTTTCAGTTTTTGATTTGTTAAAAAAGTTTTAAATATCCAATAAATGTCGTTCCACTTCATGATTGTGTCCCACTTGTTGTTGATTCTTCACAAAAAAATACAGTTTTATATCTTTATGTTTGAAGCCTGAAATGTGGCTAAAGGTCGCAAAGTTCAAGGGGGCCGAATACTTTCGCAAGGCACTGTATGTGTAGTGAAAGTGTGTGCAGTGAAAGTGTGTGTAGTGAAAATGTGTGTAGTGAAGGTATATGTAGTGTGTAGTGAATTTGTGTAGTGAAAGTGTGTGTAGTGAAAATGTGTGTAGTGAAATTATTTGTAGTGGAAGTTTGTATAGTGAAAGTATGTGTAGTGAAGCTGTCTGTAGTGAAGTTTTGTGTAGTGAAATAGTGTGTAGTGAAGGTGTCTGTAGTGAAGTTTTGTGTAGTGAAATAGTGTGCAGTGAAGGTGTCTGTAGGGAAGGTGTCTGTGGGGATTTGTAGTGAAGGTGTGTGTAGTGAACATGTCTGTAGTGAAAGTACAGTACTAGTCAAAGGTTTGGACACAAACTACTCATTCAAAGGGTTTTCTTTCTTTATTTCAATATTGTAGAATGATAGTGAAGACATCAAAACTATGAAATAACACATACGGAATCATGTCGTAACCAAAAAAGTGTTAAACAAATCCAAATCTATTTTATATTTGAGATTCCCACATATGCTAAGCACTTGTTGGCTGCTTGGGTCCAAATCTTCCCAAATAATCTCAATTGGGTTGAGGTCGGGTGATTGTGGAGGCCAGGTCATATGATGCCGCACTCCATCACTCTCCTTCTCGGTCAAATAGCCTTTACAAAGCCGGGAGGTGTGTTGGGTCATTGTCCTGTTGAAAAACAAATTATGGTAGCCATGCTGGTTAAGTGTGCCTTGAATTCTAAATAAATCACTGACAGTGTCACCAGCAAAGCACCCCCACACCATCACACCTCCTCCTCCATGCTTCACAATGGGAACCACACATGCGGAGAGCATCCGTTCACTAATCTGCCTCTCACAAAGACACTGCGGTTGGAACCAAAAATCTAAAATTTGGACTCAAACCAAAGGACACATTTCCATGGTCGAATGTAAATTGCTCATGTTTCTTTGCCCAAGCAAGTCTCTTCTTATTATTGGTGTACTTTAGTAGTGGTTTCTTTGCAGCAATTCGACCATGAAGGCCTGATTCACACAGTCTCCTCTGAACAGTTGATGTTGAGATCTGTCTGTTATTTGAACTCTGTGAAGCTGGTAACTTATGAACTTATCCTCTGCAGCAGAAGTAACTCTGGGTCTTCCATTCCTGTGGTGGTCCTCATGAGAGACAGTTAACTCTAATGAACGTATCCTCTGTAGCAGAAGTAACTCTGGGTCTTCCTTTCCTGTGGTGGTCCTCATGAGAGACAGTTTCATCTTAGAGCTGGATGGTTTTTGCGACTGCACAGTTCCGTATTGACTGACCTTCATGTCTTAATGTAATGTTGGACTGTCGTTTCTCTTTGCTTATTTGAGCTCTTCTTGCCATAATATGGACTTGGTCTTTTACCAAATAGGGCTATCTTCTGTATACCACCCCTGCCTTGTCACAACACAACTGATTGGCTCAAATGCATTAAGGAAAGAAATTCCACAAATTAACTTAACAAGGCACACCTGTAGTGAAGGTGTGTGAAGTGAAAGTGTCTGTAGTGAAGGTGTGTGATGTGAAGTTGTCTGTAGTGAAGGTGTGTGAAGTGAAGGTGTGTATAGTGAAGGTGTGTGAAGTGAAGGTGTCTGTAGTGAAGGTGTGTGTAGTGAAGGTGTCTGTAGTGAAGGTAAGTGTTTGCATCTGAAAATAGGCTGTACTTGGTTTTTCACCTACAGGGATGAAATGCTACTCAATTTGCAATCAGATTGCAGTAAAAGTCAGATGTATTGAAAGATGATGTAGAGATGAAATGTCCCTCCTTTGTGTTCTGCAGGGGGCTTTCTGGGGCCTGTTCCTGGGCCTACTGGTGGGCGGTGTGAGGATGGCCCTAGACTTTATCTATCCCTCACCACTGTGTTACCAGGAGGACAGCAGGCCTGATGTGGTGAAACATGTCCACTACCTCTACTTCTCCACCGTGCTGTCTCTGCTGACCCTGGTGGTGGTGGTGGGGGTCAGCCTGGCCACGGAGAAACCCAGCCCAGAGCAAGTGAGTGGAGGCTGGGGAGTGCTACTAAACCAGAGCTCAAATACAGTATCTTGATAGTGATTGTGATGGCAATTGTATATTTGAACAAATCAACCTATTGATTTCAACGACACTGTGATAAATTAAGAATTTGCATCTACAGTACTGTCTAAATCAAATATAAACTTGAGATAGACAGTGTAATAAATGTGAGCACGATATGGCCTATCACTAACCGTTGCTATGTCTGTGTTGTTGTTGCTACGGAACAGATCAGCCGCCTCACCTGGTTCACCAGATTTGATAAGGTGGAGAAGAGCAGTGGAGCTTTAGAGACAGTAGAGACTGTGACTAGTGCTACAGAGACCGAGGAGAGTGCAGAGCAGGAGATTGAAGACAGAGAGCAGGAGAAGGCTAACGGAGAGACACACCTTCAGAGGAAAGGTGGGTAGTGTTGTCCCTTTTTAGGTAGCAGTAGGTTAAAACTGGTAAGTTGCTTCAACAATACTAAGGACCATGTTTCATACAATACTCACAATCCCAGTGCTTGAAGTGGACTGAAATAGGTGCCAGCACTCATTTTGGGTGCCAGTACTGTTTATATTTAGGTGCAGGAATATTTTTAAAACAGCAATATTCTATAAGATGCCGGTACTCATAACTGAGGCGCCAGTACAGGTGTGTTCCAGTCCAAGTCAAACACTGCTCATACGCATATACCCACACTTCTCTCTCCCCAGTCTCCTCAGAAGCCAGTGTGAGGAGCCAGTCCAGGCTGAAGGCCGCCCTCTACTGGCTGTGTGGGATGGAGCGGCAAAAGGAGGGTGACAGCGCCCCACAACCCCCTCTTCTTCTCGACCCCGCTAGCTCTCTGGAAGAGGACCCATGCCTTAGCCACGTGGTCGACGCCAACCTCATCATCTGCCTCTCCATCGCCGTCTTTATCATTGGCTACTGGGCCTAGTGAGGAATTCTCAACAGCCAATGATATTGGCAGGGACAGGTGGTGCTTGGCCATTGCTGCAGCATCATCGGAGAGCTGCTGAAGTGTCACAGCAAAGGCTGTTATTTATTATTGTATAATAGCAATGTATAGTTTTTTTAACCCCTCCACCCCCCACTCTTCAGAGGACAAATATCTTAATTTTGTTTTTACAGAATGTTTTGCTACATACACATACATTTGACATGCATATTACTTTTATATAAAGCAGTCACAAAACAATAATACATTACCACACACTCTTTAATCCCACCCCTCAGCCACTCTCAGCCACTCTCAGCCCAACCCTCAGCCACTCTCAGCCCAACCCTCAGCCACTCTCAGCCCAATCCTCAGCCACTCTTAACCCATCCCACCCCTCAGCTACTCTCAGCCCAACCCTCAGCCACTCTCAGCCCAACCCTCAGCCACTCTCAGCCCAACCCACCCCTCAGCTACTCTCAGCCCATCCCAACCCTCAGCTACTCTCAGCCCATCCCACCCCACAGCCACTCTCAGCCCATCCCACCCCTCAGCCACTCTCAGCCCATCCCACCCCTCAGCCACTCTCAGCCCATCCCACCCCTCAGCTACTCTCAGCCCATCCCACCCCTCAGCCACTCTCAGCCCATCCCACCCCTCAGCTACTCTCAGCCCATCCCAACCCTCAGCCAGTCTCAGCCCATCCCACCCCTCAGCCACTCTCAGCCCATCCCACCCCTCAGCCAGTCTCAGCCCATCCCACCCCTCAGCCACTCTCAGCCCATCCCATCCCACCCCACAGCCACTCTCAGCCCATCCCACCCCTCAGCCACTCTCAGCCCATCCCACCCCTCAGCCACTCTCAGCCCATCCCACCCCTCAGCTACTCTCAGCCCATCCCACCCCTCAGCCACTCTCAGCCCAACCCAACCCTCAGCTACTCTCAGCCCATCCCACCCCTCAGCCACTCTCAGCCCAACCCTCAGCCACTCTCAGCCCATCCCACCCCTCAGCTACTCTCAGCCCATCCCACCCCTCAGCCACTCTCAGCCCATCCCACCCCTCAGCTACTCTCAGCCCATCCCAACCCTCAGCTACTCTCAGCCCATCCCAACCCTCAGCTACTCTCAGCCCATCCCAACCCTCAACCAGTCTCAGCCCATCCCACCCCTCAGCCACTCTCAGCCCATCCCATCCCACCCCTCAGCCACTCTCAGCCCATCCCACCCCTCAGCCCATCCTAACCCTCAGCTACTCTCAGCCCATCCCAACCCTCAGCCAGTCTCAGCCCATCCCACCCCTCAGCCACTCTCAGCCCATCCCACCCCTCAACCACTCTCAGCCCATCCCACCCCTCAGCCACTCTCAGCCCATCCCACCCCTCAGCCCATCCCAACCCTCAGCTACTCTCAGCCCATCCCAACCCTCAGCCACTCTCAGCCCATCCCACCCCTCAGCCACTCTCAGCCCATCCCACCCCTCAGCCACTCTCAGCCCATCCCAACCCTCAGCTACTCTCAGCCCATACCAACCCTCAGCTACTCTCAGCCCATCCCAACCCTCAGCCACTCTCAGCCCATCCCACCCCTCAGCCACTCTCAGCCCATCCCACCACTCAGCCACTCTCAGCCCATCCCACCCCTCAGCTACTCTCAGCCCATCCCAACCCTCAGCTACTCTCAGCCCATCCCAACCCTCAGCTACTCTCAGCCCATCCCAACCCTCAACCAGTCTCAGCCCATCCCACCCCTCAGCCACTCTCAGCCCATCCCATCCCACCCCTCAGCCACTCTCAGCCCATCCCACCCCTCAGCCCATCCCAACCCTCAGCTACTCTCAGCCCATCCCAACCCTCAGCCAGTCTCAGCCCATCCCACCCCTCAGCCACTCTCAGCCCATCCCACCCCTCAGCCCATCCCAACCCTCAGCTACTCTCAGCCCATCCCAACCCTCAGCCACTCTCAGCCCATCCCACCCCTCAGCCACTCTCAGCCCATCCCACCCCTCAGCCACTCTCAGCCCATCCCATCCCACCCCCTCAGCCCATCCCACCCCTCAACCACTCTCAGCCCATCCCAACCCTCAGCCACTCTCAGCCCATCCCACCCCTCAGCCACTCTGTTCATCCCAACTCTCAGCCCCTCCCACCCCTCAGCCACTCTCAGCCCATCCCAACTTTCAGCACATCCCACCCCTCAGCCACTCTCAGCCCATCCCAACACTCAGCCCATCCCACTCTCAGCCCATCCCACCCCTCAGCCACTCTCAGCCCATCCCAACCCTCAGCTACTCTCAGCCCTCAGCCACTCTCAGCCCACCCCAACCCTCAGCCACTCTCAGCCCATCCCAACCCTCAGCTTCTCTCAGCCCATCCCAACCCTCAGCCACTCTCAATCCATCCCAACCCTCAGCCACTCTCAGCCCATCCCAACCCTCAGCCACTCTCAGCCCATCCCACCCCTCAGCCACTCTCAGCCCATCCCACCCCTCAGCCACTCTCAGCCCATCCCAAACCTCAGCCACTCTCAGCCCATCCCACCCCTCAGCCACTCTCAGCCCATCCCAACCCTCAGCTACTCTCAGCCCATACCAACCCTCAGCTACTCTCAGCCCATCCCAACCCTCAGCCACTCTCAGCCCATCCCACCCCTCAGCCACTCTCAGCCCATCCCACCACTCAGCCACTCTCAGCCCATCCCACCGATCACCATAGACCACCCTCATTTGGTTTCCATGTGCCATATATTTTTCAATTGTGCTGTGATTTTTTTCAAAATTTCTGAATCTTTCTAATCATATATTATGAACAGATTGTGAGCTAAAGATGAAAACCTTTCCTACGAGTATTATATTATTTATTGACTGACTAAGGCTTTCCAAATTACCCAACACTGCTATTTGAAAGGTTCATTTCAGTGCATGTTGTGATTTTTTAACTGTTCCTGAACCTGTGACCAGAAACAAGCTACATAGGGGCAATACCAGAATAAATGATCTATCGATTCTGTCTCTTCGCAACAAAATCTTTGAGATTGAGATTGTTGTATGCCCCATATATATGGCATTCTGTTGGTGGCAAGAATTTTATATAATAATTTAAATTGAAAAACTAAGTATTGAATCAAGTGTAGTTTTTTGTACCAGTTCATAAACCTTATTCCATGGAATTGGTACATTGAAAATCTCCTATCCATGTTGCACCCTGTATGGCGCAGCTGTCAACATTTGTCCTCAGATGAAACTGGTATATTATTCTATTTATGCCAGTTCCTTTCAGCCAGTTTGTATCTTTAATATATGGCAGCAATGTATAGTTTTGATTGGCAGTGTTTAAATGGGCATGATGCCTCTCAATATGCTACATTTATTATAGTTCTTACTAAGAGTATACATTCCATTAGATTAGAATATACAGTATAAATTCAGTATTCAGCTGACATGAATAAACATGGAATATTACTGTTTTAATTCATGTTTTGTTTATTTAGAGTAATAATACCCAAAACAATTTTCCTTTAATATGAACAAACAGTGGAGGATCCATTCACTCATTATCGAAAATCTTTGTTCATTTTCAGGTTGAAAAGACACGGGCAGAAAACAAGCAAATCACATTCAAAACATGCAATGTAGTGAAAAAAAGGCAATAATCACAAGCAGAGTGAGAAGCCAGGTTACCCACTAAAGATTGTCAACATAACATCCTAAATTTGAAAAGTAATCATAAAATAAAATAAAACCTGGGATATTGTTCTGTTGCTTGTCCATTTCCTGAGCTAAATTAAATCAAAACGGATATAAAAACAAATAATTTCTAAAAAAAAAAAAAATCTGTGGCAGGGAATATCCAATCACTTTTCTTATATAACTTTTCTTTTAAAGGGGAAATCTGTGGCAGGGAATATCCAATCACTTTTCTTATATAACTTTTCTTTTAAAGGGGAAATCTGTGGCAGGGAATATCCAATCACTTTTCTTATATAACTTTTCTTTTAAAGGGGAAATCTGTGGCAGGGAATATCCAATCACTTTTCTTATATAACTTTTCTTTTAAAGGGGAAATCTGTGGCAGGGAATATCCAATCACTTTTCTTATATAACTTTTCTTTTAAAGGGGAAATCTGTGGCAGGGAATATCCAATCACTTTTCTTATATAACTTTTCTTTTAAAGGGGAAATCTGTGGCAGGGAATATCCAATCACTTTTCTTATATAACTTTTCTTTTAAAGGGGAAATCTGTGGCAGGGAATATCCAATCACTTTTCTTATATAACTTTTCTTTTAAAGGGGAAATCTGTGGCAGGGAATATCCAATCACTTTTCTTATATAACTTTTCTTTTAAAGGGGAAATCTGTGGCAGGGAATATCCAATCACTTTTCTTATATAACTTTTCTTTTAAAGGGGAAATCTGTGGCAGGGAATATCCAATCACTTTTCTTATATAACTTTTCTTTTAAAGGGGAAATCTGTGGCAGGGAATATCCAATCACTTTTCTTATATAACTTTTCTTTTAAAGGGGAAATCTGTGGCAGGGAATATCCAATCACTTTTCTTATATAACTTTTCTTTTAAAGGGGAAATCTGTGGCAGGGAATATCCAATCACTTTTCTTATATAACTTTTCTTTTAAAGGGGAAATCTGTGGCAGGGAATATCCAATCACTTTTCTTATATAACTTTTCTTTTAAAGGGGAAATCTGTGGCAGGGAATATCCAATCACTTTTCTTATATAACTTTTATTTTAAAGGGGAAATCTGTGGCAGGGAATATCCAATCACTTTTCTTATATAACTTTTCTTTTAAAGGGGAAATCTGTGGCAGGGAATATCCAATCACTTTTCTTATATAACTTTTCTTTTAAAGGGGAAATCTGTGGCAGGGAATATCCAATCACTTTTCTTATATAACTTTTCTTTTAAAGGGGAAATCTGTGGCAGGGAATATCCAATCACTTTTCTTATATAACTGTTCTTTTAAAGGGGAAATCTGTGGCAGGGAATATCCAATCACTTTTCTTATATAACTTTTCTTTTAAAGGGGAAATCTGTGGCAGGGAATATCCAATCACTTTTCTTATATAACTTTTCTTTTAAAGGGGAAATCTGTGGCAGGGAATATCCAATCACTTTTCTTATATAACTTTTCTTTTAAAGGGGAAATCTGTGGCAGGGAATATCCAATCACTTTTCTTATATAACTGTTCTTTTAAAGGGGAAATCTGTGGCAGGGAATATCCAATCACTTTTCTTATATAACTTTTCTTTTAAAGGGGAAATCTGTGGCAGGGAATATCCAATCACTTTTCTTATATAACTTTTCTTTTAAAGGGGAAATCTGTGGCAGGGAATATCCAATCACTTTTCTTATATAACTTTTCTTTTAAAGGGGAAATCTGTGGCAGGGAATATCCAATCACTTTTCTTATATAACTTTTCTTTTAAAGGGGAAATCTGTGGCAGGGAATATCCAATCACTTTTCTTATATAACTTTTCTTTTAAAGGGGAAATCTGTGGCAGGGAATATCCAATCACTTTTCTTATATAACTTTTCTTTTAAAGGGGAAATCTGTGGCAGGGAATATCCAATCACTTTTCTTATATAACTTTTCTTTTAAAGGGGAAATCTGTGGCAGGGAATATCCAATCACTTTTCTTATATAACTTTTCTTTTAAAGGGGAAATCTGTGATTGGTATACACATTTTTGGCAGGGGTGACTGTTTTGTTTGAATTCAGCTCTGTTGAATAAAACACAGTGCTATAGTATATTGCGGTAAGAAAGGTTAAAAACAACAACAAATGAAACAGGGTGAATATTGGGAGTGGAGAAGACAGTATGAAACGAATGCAGTTAATTAAATTGCACTCCTCATTGATACTTATTTGGTCCTTGGCAACTATTAAAACATTATATTACAAACACAAAGCAGCACACTCACCAAGCACACTCACCAGCACACTCACTCATGTACTTATTCATCAACTGGCATCTTTGGTCCTTGAGAGCTCTCATCAAATCAAGTATGGCAATTTATAGGATTCTTTGGGCTCACCATGTATATTTGCTCATCAATAGCACTTTCTGCATTACATTTGTATTACTTGGCCCATTAAAAACCATTAAAGAAAGTTCTCAAATGGGGCAAAATTGCAGTTTTGTAGACAATCTTAGGTAATGCATTGAGGACATACAAATGAGCAATTTCCATTCAAAGAATATTCCTACAACCACCATACAATGTACCACAGGGAGGAACGTTACATCATACAAGTTCTGAGCTTTTAGGTTTACAAGCTTAGCCTCCCACCCAGCCCCAAATCAATGTCAACATTCTACAATGGATCCAAAGATGAAACAGTATATTCAGATTTGCATCAGATGCTTCCAGGTACTGGGTCATAACATTACAGCTTCACCAGCATTGGAGTTCAGTGGTTATATATTTTAATATATATATATATATATATTGTCCAGTCCCAGTACAGGCTTGGTTGATTCAATAGAAAGCTACAGTGGCATCTCTAGCTGCAGGCCAACTTCCTATCATGTTTAGCAGGTTGAAGGTTCAATGAACATGGGGTGATCCTGTGGTCCAGTTCCAATACTGTTGATGGTTTATGGATGGAAGGGTGTTGATGTTGAGGGTGTTGGGTGGTGGGTGCCAACAGTGTTGAGTTTGGATTATGGAGTAAGAGAAGGTTGTCTAGTCCCTGTATTGTTGTAGAGAGTAATGTTGGCTAGGGGTTGTTTGTTGTAGACACTATTGCTCACTGGATTGATGAGCAGGGAGTTTGTATGGTCCAGTCTGTAGAGGCTCAGAGCTGACTCCGACTACGGCGATTGGATGAATGGCTAGCATATTGACCAATTGGGCAGAGGCAGAATGTTTTTTGGTGATGTCAGTTGGAGTGATCCCTCCCGCTTTCACAGACTGGTGCTCTCTGATTGGATCTCAGGGTCCAAGGGTGGGGTTGGATAGGGGGAGGGCTCATGACCAGCAGAGCTCTCCCCTTGTATGTCCACCATAATTTCAGGGATAAGGGCTCGGCCAATCCCCTTCAAGTTCAGGCTGGCATCTACAGAAGACATTTAGATTGACAGGTAAGTGATCAATCAGGCAAAACACAGCCTACTAGGGTTAGGATTAATTCCATTTTAATTCAGGCAATTCAGGGGATACATTTAAATTCCAGTTTAAGAATTGAGAAGTGGTATTTATTAGCCACTTCAGGAGATACATTTAAATCCCAGTTTAAGAACTGAGAAGTGCTATTTATCGTTTTCAATTATGATTTTTCGATTTCAGATCACTTCCCGAATTGATGCAATTGACCTTAACCCTGTAGTACACCACTATCAGTCTGCAGCAAGAAGCCCTACAGAACAGACAGAGGCACACACATCAGTCACCGAACAGACCATATCCACACCTCAAACCTAAGGAAAGCACACAAACTCTGCATACTGGAGAAAAGACACCAAGGATTTGTCATATTGTAAAATAAATAAATATATATATATAATAAAAAAGGAAATAGATTTGACTATGACGGGGAAGTTGAATGCCTCGTTCTAGTCACAGTTCGTACATTTTCCCATGTGGGAAATGTGATTTCAATAACAGAGTGACTTGGAGAGTATTGTTGATATGTTACTCTGAAATGCTAGAAGTGCATCACCTGGGTTCTGGAGTGCTTCAAAGAAATGAAGCCAAATCCAGTCATTTAGATGGTCTGGACATGAATTTTCAAATATCCCACAACTCTTTGCTTTTATGCAGATTCATTCTAAAGTTAATGTCCAGGCCTTCTATTACACTGCTCAAAAAAATAACGGGAACACTTAAACAACACAATGTAACTCCAAGTCAATCACACTTCTGTGAAATCAAACTGTCCACTTCAGAAGTAACACTGATTGACAATAAATTTCACATGCTGTTGTGCAAATGGAATAGACAACAGGTGGAAATTATAGGCAATTAGCAAGACACTCCCAATAAAGGAGTGGTTCTGCAGGTGGTGACCACAGACCACTTCTCAGTTCCTATGCTTCCTGGCTGGTGTTTTGGTCACTTTTGAATGCTGGCGGTGCTTTCACTCTAGTGGTAGAATGAGACGGAGTCTACAACCCACACAAGTGGCTCAGGTAGTGCAGCTCATCCAGGATGGCACATCAATGCGAGCTGTGGCAATAAGGTTTGCTGTGTCTGTCAGGGTAGTGTCCAGAGCATGGAGGCGCTACCAGGAGACAGGCCAGTACATCAGGAGACGTGGAGGAGGCCGTAGGAGGGCAACAACCCAGCAGCAGGACCGCTACCTCCGCCTTTGTGCAAGGAGGAGCAGGAGGAGCACTGCCAGAGCCCTGCAAAATGACCTCCAGCAGGCCACAAATGTGCATGTGTCTGCTCAAATGGTCAGAAACAGACTCCATGAGGGTGGTATGAGGGCCCGATGTCCACAGGTGGGGGTTGTGCTTACAGCCCAACACCGTGCAGGACGTTTGGCATTTGCCAGAGAACACCAAGATTGGTGTCAGTCATGGTGTGGGGTGGCATTTCTTTGGGGGGCCGCACAGCCCTCCATGTGCTCACCAGAGGTAGCCTGACTGCCATTAGGTACCGAGATGAGATCCTCAGACCCCTTGTGAGACCATATGCTGGTGCGGTTGGCCCTGGGTTCCTCCTAATGCAAGACAATGCTAGACCTCATGTGGCTGGAGTGTGTCAGCAGTTCCTGCAAGAGGAAGGCATTGATGCTATGGACTGGCCCGCCCGTTCCCCAGACCTGAATCCAATTGAGCACATCTGGGACATCATGTCTCGCTCCATCCACCAACGCCACGTTGCACCACAGACTGTCCAGGAGTTGGCGGATGCTTTAGTCCAGGTCTGGGAGGAGATCCCTCAGGAGACCATCCGCCACCTCATCAGGAGCATGCCCAGGCGTTGTAGGGAGGTCATACAAGCACGTGGAGGCCACACACACTACTGAGCCTCATTTTGACTTGTTTTAAGGACATTACATCAAAGTTGGATCAGCCTGTAGTGTGGTTTTCCACTTTAATTTTGAGTGTGACTCCAAATCCAGACCTCCATGGGTTGATAAATTTGATTTCCATTGATCATTTTTGTGTGATTTCGTTGTCAGCACATTCAACTATGTAAATAAAAAAGTATTTAATAAGAATATTTCATTCATTCAGATCTAGGATGTGTTATTTTAGTGTTCCCTTTATTTTTTTGAGCAGTGTATTTGACTTAGATAAGAAATAGGAAGTAGAGTACCGACTGCACCGTCAGTATCAGACTGGATCATCTCTTGGACTATCCCAGGGGTGTTAAGAGTGGTTAGTTAACAGGGGTAGCTGTAAGTAGCCTTCAACCACAGCCATGGCACAACGGGGTGGGAATCACACGCATGTTATTTACTATTGGCAGGCAGGGTTAATGCATTGGGCTCAACCACACACACACACACACACACACACACACAGGCAGACACGCACACACATGCAGACAAACACACGAGCACGTACGCACACACACGGAGAGCAAGGGGCTGCAACTCAGAGCGTCAGCCAATCATATCCTTACCATTACCTGCCTCTCAATCTCAGCTCACAGGCAGGGCGGCAGCTCACACATCTGCAATATTCCAATATTTACCCATCATGCATTTTAAATTAAATCACCACAATTACAGTGTATGGTGTGCGTGAGGCAATACTAAAGGCAGTGAGACCAGAATCCAAGTGAACAAACACCTTTCATTGTTACATTTCTCTCTCTGTGAGAGTCCTGATGAAATCACACAATGCTCGATTAGCTAGCATTGTCAGCAGCATATGATTTCATTGGCAGTTGGACAGTTAACTGTGTTAATACAGTGGGAAGACTTCCTGTTGTGTTTGCTTTGTGTCACTGTTTAATATCTAGTGTGTGTGTGTGTGTGTGGGGAAATAGGGCCAACAATACATCAGTATGTGCTACTGCAATACCGTGTCTGAGTCAGCCAGGGAGCCTCCTGCTCTGCTTGAAACCTTGAGCGTTCCTACCAGGAAAACTGCCACCCCCACCCACACACACCCCCACACACTCCTCTGTTGAGATTAGTTTCCAGCTCTGAGTATTATGTGAAGCTAATGAAGGAGCTGATTGGTGAATAATAGACTGAAACTCTATCCTTCTTTTAGTCATCCCTCCATCCTTCCTTTCTCTGGCTGCATTTTAGACTGTGTGTCATACCTTCTAGAGACATCCTTTCTCACCAGAGTATGTTTCCTTCTTTACCACACAATGTATCATATCTCTGATAGGATATGGGCTGTGACTCTATTACCTATGACTCACACAGCACATATTGAGAGCTGGATGGAGTCCTCTGTTGTATGGTATACTGGCCAACTAGCGTACCCAAGTAGGTTTGTGTCATGACAGTTTAATATCCGTTATAGTCATGAGTAGTTTGGATTGGGAAAGGATGGACTGTAACTTTACCGGTGATGACCTTGGAGGCAGAGCCGCTGGGCCCGTTGCTGTCGTCATTGGTGGGCGGCTGACGGGGCGGGGGAACTGTAGGTCGGGAGCGTGGCTTCGGAGCCGGCCTGGTGGGGCGAGGGAGGGAGCCAGAGTGGAAGGAGGATAGAGGGGTGAAGGGGGTGGAGGTTGGACCATCGTGAGGAGGGGTGCTAGGGGGTGTGGGGGTGTGGGGCGGAGAGGGGTCTGACTCCCCCTGAGACTGAGGGGGCTGTGGGGGCGGGTGGCTGGGGGCGTGGATGGGGGTTTCTTTACCAGAGTGGCGTCGTGGAGCGATGAGGGGGTAGGGGTTGTTAGGCGCGGGACTGTGGCCAAGGGTAGAGACATTAGCTACAAAGGGGTTGGCCTGTTTGGGTGGGGCAGGGGCTTGCTTCTTAGTACCTGGGGAAGACCAAATAAAACCATGGCTTTAAACTATGAAATCACACTGATCAAAGCACTGATAAGTACGTGAGTTAAAAAGGTCTGAGCTTTCTGTCTGATTTGATTGATGCTATTGTGGTCCTCTGTAGCTCACTTGGTAGAAAATGGTGCTTGCAACACCAGGAAAGTTGGTTCGATTCCCGGCACCACCCATGTATGCATGCATGACTGGGTAAGTCGTTGTGGATGAAAGTGTCTGCTAAATGGGATATACTATTTGTAGTACGTTGTGTCAGTCTCTTAAGTGTAAACTACCAGAGGGTGTAGAGAGGTGTGGTTGGGTGGTCAGAGTGTGTTCTCTCACCTCTGCGTCCAATGTGGGGGCTAGGACCCCTGCATCCTGCCTGGGAGTGGGGTGTCCCCACGGTGAGCTGGGAGCCCCCGTTCCTCAGGGGAGCGGGGGTGGTGGTGGGGTCATGGCCAGGGCTGTAGAGATAGAGGACAAACCCACTGTCACCTGTCAGTCTACAAGCCAGGTCTCAATGCAAAGTGATGACATGCAAAAACTGCATCACAGGTCAGGGTTAGTCACTTCCTTGGCAATCATGTATAAAGAACAATTACAGTGACAATTAGCCAGTTACATGAGTCAAATCATAAAATGGAAAGATTAAAGACAATTAAATCACTCAAATCACAGTGTGTTTCCAACTGGCACAAAACAGATGCAAAAACACTACAGGAAACACAGGAAGTTCATTCAAGGAAGGTAATTACAGTTGCACATGCATTGAGGATAACCAGAGTAGGAGTACCAGGCCTGCTTGGGATGATACCAGCATGGTAAACCCTAGGGCTGTGAGTCAAGCGTTTGGGACAATCACAAAGCAAACATTAGACAACTACATGAAATGCCAAAGCAGACAGGTATGCATGCTTGGGGAGGGCTGACCAACAGACAGCCACATGAACGGTCCGGACAGACAAATATTTAGAAAGACTGGTAGGAAGGCAGACACTTGAGGGAGCAGGACCAGCACCCTGTCTGGGAAGGGATAGGACAATAGACAAGCACCAATCACAAAGCTGCTTCCTGGATCACTAGGAGAGGCCTTTCAACAAACAGCTAAATCATTGGCTTTGGGACATTGGTTTGATTTACAGCATACTTGGGACAAGCAAACACAAAGGTCAATGACACAGTGAGTAGCTGTAGGTTGATCAATCAGGATCGACAGCAGGGCGGCGCGTAACCTTCTGGTTTCTGTTTGGCTGATTGGTGACGGGAGGGAAGGGACTCAGTTTCTGCTTCCTCCTTACCTATTCTCCTCAGCGCTGTGCTGGGTAAGAGGCAGAGGCTGCTGCCCTGTGGCCACCTGGACCTCTGGTGCCACACCCTGACCCCCACCCCCACCACCCCCAGCCAGGCCAGGCTGGCCAGCCTCCGTACTCCCACACAGAGTTTGCTCCTGGGTCTGGGGCTCAGCCACAGGCTGGGTCTGGGTGACTCCTCCAGCCTCTGGCGGTGGTAGAGGGGGCTGGAAGGCGGGCGAAGAAGCATGATGGTGCTGTTTTCTATTTAGAGTGGCAGTTCTACGTGGGGTGGGGGTGGGGTCGCCCAGTTTGTTAGGAGCGGGGCTATACAGAGGGGAGAGGGGAGAGAGTGAGGGGTGAAGACACACCGATGACAACATCAGAGAGGTGAGAGACAGAGACAGAGAGAAAGAGGAGAGAGACACACACAGAGACAGAGAGGAGAGACAGAGAGAGACAGAGAGGAGAGACAGACACAGAGACAGAGACAGAGAGAGACAGAATGACAGAGACAGACAAAGAGACAGGGACTGACAGAAAGACAGTTAAAAGAGAGACCACTCCAGAGAGAGAGAGAGAGAGAGAGAGAAGAATGAGGTATTAACCAAAGGCCTTTACCGAAGCAGAGATCACATGATTCTAGTTCAAGTGAGCTTTGAACTAGTGAACTTTGAGCTCCTTCCATTTCTTACAACTTGACAACAGAATAGAGTGACAAAACACACAACCAGTAACCTAAAACCTAGGCTTTAATAGAGGTGGCATATAAGGGGTTCAAAGTGTTAAACATTGTTTCCTATTTCAGAATGGTGACACAGCTTGATAAAAGTGTGATTCAATTCAAGACGAAGAAGTGAGAAGAAGAAGTGAGGGTTAATCCTTGAAACAATGTGTTACATTTAAGAACAATTCTTAGGTGAATAAAAGTGTGCTTATTCATCACGTTCACCGCTGGCCTCGGTTTAAACACACATTTTATTGGTTTGTTTCTACAATCATCTTACATATCGGTAATACTGTAGTGTTAAAACACACACAAACACATTGGAATGGACTTTCACAAACTGGGATTCTGGATTCACAAACTGTCTCCTAGGGTATAGCTTGGATTTTATTAAGAAGGCAGTGGCATTGGCTGTTCCTGCTCCCCAGCGGGCGTTTCCTTGACTGTGATGGACTCGTCAGCCACTACATAGAGGGCTGAGACGGCCGCTGCCCCCCTGGACTCCTGCCTGGTCAGTGTCCGGGCATGGATGCTGAAACCTGGGCTGGGACGGGGGCTGCTACGGGGGTAGGACAGGTACCTGTCTTTGCGGGGAGTGTCACCGTCCACCAGGCTTCCGGGGCGTCGCCTCTCGAAAGGGCCTGGGTCAGGTTCAGGGGTCATGGCCACGAACATGCCCGACACGTTAAAGTCCACGTCTGGTGAGAAGTGAAACACAGAGGTCAGCAAACAAGACAATGGGCATTTCCTGTTCTATGTCGAGTGAGGAGTAACATAGTCACTTAGATAAAGACTTTCTGTAACACAATCCCTCCCAGGTTCAAGTAGAGGTCTCTTACCATCTGGGAAGAACCAGTCAGCGTGCTGGATGATGGGTTCTATGATGGCCACCACATGGACCGAGGTAGCAGCAGCCATCTCTGCCAGAGTCCTGAGGACAGAGGGGGAGGGACAGACATCAAGATCAATGAAACAGCAAGCTAAATTAACTACTGTACAACACTACCAATGCTAATTGTTTACGTCAAATGAAGGGATGGATTTGTAGAAACAAGAAGACAGGGAAGCACTGCTAAGGTACACAATGGTTGTTTTTTTGTAGACAGAAGGTACTCTTTGGTAAAAGGGGTAAATGGGTCCTCAAAAAGAAAGGAGGACCAAGACACTTGGAAACAAAGATTTTAAATGTGTTATCTTTGTTTCCATTGAACATGCCATACAAATAAAGGAAGTGTTATGAATCATATGAAGAGTGCCTTGGTCCTTTATTTTTGATGCATGGGATGGATGTGTATTGCTCACCCCTCAGTCTTGGACCAGAGCAGGTTGGGTCCCAGCACTATGGCGATGTTACTGGGAGTCATCTTATTCACCTCACTGTCCTGGGCCAGCTTGGCTAGGAACTTTACCAGATACCTGCAAACAAAATCCCAATGGGGTATTGAACCATAGACCTTGTGTGCATCTCATAAATAAATCACTTTTGGGAGCATATCATTCCAATGGTGGACGATTATGTTTCCAACATTGACACTCACCTGAAGTTGGCCTTGTGGTTCTTTGGCAACCCGTCACATGCCACCCACAAAGCCTGAAGCCTCCTGTCTGGGTCAGACACACTGTACAACACAACATTACATACCCAAATAAGATGGTACAATGTTTCACAGTCTCTATAATAAACACTTGTTGGGTTTGGGTCGTATTCATTAGGGCACACCATAGCAAAACGCTTTGCAACGGAAAACGCTAAAAATGATTTATTATTTGCCAAATCCGCGTTTGGGTTTGTTTTCTTCTGTTTTGTGCCTAGTGAATGGTCTTGAAAAGTGTTTCACTGCAGAGTGTGATGAGTATATTCTCCAGTGTATTTGTGGACAGTGAATCATTGCGTACAGGTGGATATGTAGTATTCTTACTTGGAGGCTTGTGTCCACTCATCATACAGTGAGAAGGTCAAAAGGGGTTCAGGCAGCTCTCTGAGGTAGGACTTCAGGGCTCCTGGACAGAGACAACACAACCACAAATATGGTTCATTATAGTACATGAACTGAATGGGGTTCAGGCAGCTCTCTGAGGTAGGACTTCAGGGCTCCTGGACAGAGACAACACAACCACAAATATGGTTCATTATAGTACATGAACTGAATGGGGTTCAGGCAGCTCTCTGAGGTAGGACTTCAGGGCTCCTGGACAGAGACAACACAACCACAAATATGGTTCATTATAGTACATGAACTGACTGGGGTTCAGGCAGCTCTCTGAGGTAGGACTTCAGGGCTCCTGGACAGAGACAACACAACCACAAATATGGTTCATTATAGTACATGAACTGAATGGGGTTCAGGCAGCTCTCTGAGGTAGGACTTCAGGGCTCCTGGACAAAGACAACACAACCACAAATATGGTTCATTATAGTACATGAACTGACTGGGGTTCAGGCAGCTCTCTGAGGTAGGACTTCAGGGCTCCTGGACAGAGACAACACAACCACAAATATGGTTCATTATAGTACATGAACTGACTGGGGTTCAGGCAGCTCTCTGAGGTAGGACTTCAGGGCTCCTGGACAGAGACAACACAACCACAAATATGGTTCATTATAGTACATGAACTGACTGGGGTTCAGGCAGCTCTCTGAGGTAGGACTTCAGGGCTCCTGGACAGAGACAACACAACCACAAATATGGTTCATTATAGTACATGAACTGAATGGGGTTCAGGCAGCTCTCTGAGGTAGGACTTCAGGGCTCCTGGACAGAGACAACACAACCACAAATATGGTTCATTATAGTACATGAACTGACTGGGGTTCAGGCAGCTCTCTGAGGTAGGACTTCAGGGCTCCTGGACAGAGACAACACAACCACAAATATGGTTCATTATAGTACATGAACTGACTGGGGTTCAGGCAGCTCTCTGAGGTAGGACTTCAGGGCTCCTGGACAGAGACAACACAAACACAAATATGGTTCATTATAGTACATGAACTGACTGGGGTTCAGGCAGCTCTCTGAGGTAGGACTTCAGGGCTCCTGGACAGAGACAACACAACCACAAATATGGTTCATTATAGTACATGAACTGACTGGGGTTCAATTGTGCTTTTGAAAGTAGTGGGGCTGTCCTCCTAAAATCAAATCAAAGTGTGAAATGCTGAAATGAAATGCTGAATACAACAGGTGTAGTAGACCTTACAGTGAAATGCTGAATACAACGGGTGTAGACCTTACAGTGAAATGCTTACTTACAGGCCCTAACCAACAGTACAATGTTAAAGTAAACAAGAGGAAATAATTGAACAATAGATAAGGAAATAAAAACCAACAGTAAAAAGACAGTGAATAATAACAGTAGTGAGGCTATATACAGACACCGGTTAGTCGGGCTGATTGAGGTAGTATGTACATGTAGGTATGGTTAAAGTGACTATGCATATATTATAAACAGAGTAGCAGCAGTGTAAAGAGGGGTTGGGACACACACACACACACACACACACACACACACACACACACACACACACACACACACACACAATGCAAATAGTCCGGGTAGCCATTTGATTACCTGTTCAGGAGTCTTATGGCTTGGGGGTAAAAGCTGTTGAGAAGCCTTTTGATCCTAGACTTGGCAGTGCGGTACCGCTTGCCTTACGGTAGTAGAGAGAACAGTCTATGACTAGGGTGGCTGGGGTCTTTGACAATTTTTAGGGCCTTCCTCTGACACTGTCTGGTATAGAGATCCTGGATGGCAGGAAGCTTGGCCCCAGTGATGTTCTGGGTCGTACCCTCTTTACGACTGTCTTGGTGTGCTTGGACAACTCTAGTTTGTTGGTGAAGTGGACACCAAGGAACTTGAAGCTTTCAACCTGCTCCACTACAGCCCCGTCGATGAGAATGGGGGCGTGCTCTGTCCTCCTTTTCCTGTAGTCCACAATCATCTCCTTAGTCTTGGTTACGTTGAGGGATAGGTTATTATTCTGGCACCACCCAGCCAGGTCTCTAACCTCCTTCCTATAGGCTGTCTCGTCGTTGTCGGTGATCAGGCCTACCACTGTTGTGTCGTCTGCAAACTTAATGATGGTGTTGGAGTCGTACCTGGCCACGCAGTCGTGGGTGAACAGGGAGTACAGGAGGGGACTGAGCACGCATCCCTGAGGGACTCAGTGTTGAGGATCAGCGTGGCAGATGTGTTGCTACCTACCCTCACCACCTGGGGGCGGCCCGTGAGGAAGTCCAGGATCCAGTTGCAGAGGGAGGTGTTTAGTCCCAGGATCCTTAGATTAGTGATGAGCTTTGAAGGTACTATGGTGTTGAATCCTGAGCTGTAGTCAATGAATAGCATTCTCACGTAGGTATTCCTTTTGTCCAGGTGGGAAAGGGCAGTGTGGAGTGCAATAGAGATTGCATCATCTGTGGATCTGTTTGGGCGGTATGCAAATTGCAGTGGGTCTAGGTTTATGGGATAATGGTGTTGATGTGAGCCATTACCAGCCTTTCAAAGCACTTCGTGGCTATGGACTTGAGTGCTACGGATCTGTAGTAATTTAGGCAGGTTGCCTTAGTGTTCTTGGGCACGGGGACTATGGTGGTCTGCTTGAAACATGTTGGTATTACAGACTCAATCAGGGACATGTTGAAAATGACACCTGCCAGTTGGTCAGCACATGCCCGGAGTACACATCCTGGCAATCCGTCTGGTCCCACAGCCTTGTGAATGTTGACCTGTTTAAGGGTCTTACTCACGTCGGCTATGGAGAGCGTGATCACACAGTTGTCCGGAACAGCTGATGCTCTCATGCATGCCTCAGTATTGCTTGCCTCGAAGCGAGAATAGAAGTGATTTCGCTCGTCTGGTAGGCTCATGTCACTGGGCAGCTAGCGGCTGTGCTTCCCTTTGTAGTCTGTAATAGTTTGCAAGCCCTGCCACATAAGACGAGTGTCAGAGCCGGTGTAGTACGATTCAATCTTAGCCCGATGTTGGTGCTTTGCCTGTTTGATGGCTCGTCGGAGGGCATAGCAGGATACATTATAATTTCCAACTCAAATATACACCATACCCACTGGACTGAATACGGTCTCAAATCCAAAGATTGCCGTTTGTATTGTCTTCTACTCTGCACCCCCAAATTCAACCCTTGCATAGACTATTGAGAGTAAAGTGGAACGAAAACAACTTTAATGAGTTATGTAAGGGAAATGGGTCATACCAGCTACAGCATGGGGGTCGGAGTAAAACTCCTCTAACTGGGAGGTGGAACAGTCCAGCGCTGCCTTCAGCTTCTTTAGTTTGGAGGCCCCAGCAGCGATTCGGAACAGACCCTGAAAAGAGAGAGATACAGTTTTAAAGTCTTAAAGTTTACAAATGTTTTTTTCTTCATAGAAAATTAGAACTGGTTCAACAAACTAACCACGGTTAGATACAAATATAAATGAGGAAAAATGCCAACTTGCATTGAATTGAGAAGCTCTTTGAGGGGGAAATGGATGTCTACTTTCTGTTCTAAAATTAGAGAAGGCCGTCTGGTTTGGGTATGACTGAGACAAGGAAGGAGGGAGAAAATAGATACCATCAAATCACATCTAGAGATACGAGTCTTTGAGGTTGAGCGAAAGATATTTGCAACAACAGTTCTGACTGTATAAAAAGAAACGAAACAGTTGAAAACTTCCCTCCAAGGCACGAGGCTGGTTAACCAACCAAAGAACCAGACCACAGATGTCATCAGTACCAGACCGTAGGCTCTTACTCAGCATGTGTGTGAAATGGCAATTGCCTAGTCTTCTGTCTGTAACAAGTTGGTCTTGATCATAAAGGAGTGGGTAGTTTGCTACACATTAGATATGGATAGGGTGACTTACCCTCAATAACTAGTAGTGAAATGAGACCTAGTGAGAAGCACTATAAAAACACTAGCCCTGGGTTACCCAACTGGCGGCCCGCGGTCCAAATGATTTCAATTGTCCCCCCAACTTTTTTGTTGGACCTGAAAGACTGTAGAAACACCAGCAAATCAGCTCCAAGTGTTTTTCATTTTGGAAATCTGTTCCAAAGTATTCCCACACATAATGTAGAGTTATACTACCATTGATCCTATACAAATGTAAGCAAGGTTTGAAATTATTATGTTTTAGTCCAATATTACAGTGCCTTGCGAAAGTATTCGGCCCCCTTGAACTTTGCGACCTTTTGCCACATTTCAGGCTTCAAACATAAAGATATAAAACTGTATTTTTTTGTGAAGAATCAACAACAAGTGGGACACAATCATGAAGTGGAACGACATTTATTGGATATTTCAAACTTTTTTAACAAATCAAAAACTGAAAAATTGGGCGTGCAAAATTATTCAGCCCCCTTAAGTTAATACTTTGTAGTGCCAGCCTTTTGCTGCGATTACAGCTGTAAGTCGCTTGGGGTATGTCTCTATCAGTTTTGCACATCGAGAGACCGACATTTTTTCCCATTCCTCCTTGCAAAACAGCTCGAGCTCAGTGAGGTTGGATGGAGAGCATTTGTGAACAGCAGTTTTCAGTTCTTTCCACAGATTCTCGATTGGATTCAGGTCTGGACTTTGACTTGGCCATTCTAACACCTGGATATGTTTATTTTTGAACCATTCCATTGTAGATTTTGCTTTATGTTTTGGATCATTGTCTTGTTGGAAGACAAATCTCCGTCCCAGTCTCAGGTCTTTTGCAGACTCCATCAGGTTTTCTTCCAGAATGGTCCTGTATTTGGCTCCATCCATCTTCCCATCAATTTTAACCATCTTCCCTGTCCCTGCTAAAGAAAAGCAGGCCCAAACCATGATGCTGCCACCACCATGTTTGACAGTGGGGATGGTGTGTTCAGGGTGATGAGCTGTGTTGCTTTTACGCCAAACATAACGTTTTGCATTGTTGCCAAAAAGTTCAATTTTGGTTTCATCTGACCAGAGCACCTTCTTCCACATGTTTGGTGTGTCTCCCAGGTGGCTTGTGGCAAACTTTAAACAACACTTTTTATGGATATCATTAAGAAATGGCTTTCTTCTTGCCACTCTTCCATAAAGGCCAGATTTGTGCAATATACGACTGATTGTTGTCCTATGGACAGAGTCTCCCACCTCAGCTGTAGATCTCTGCAGTTCATCCAGAGTGATCATGGGCCTCTTGGCTGCATCTCTGATCAGTCTTCTCCTTGTATGAGCTGAAAGTTTAGAGGGACGGCCAGGTCTTGGTAGATTTGCAGTGGTCTGATACTCCTTCCATTTCAATATTATCGCTTGCACAGTGCTCCTTGGGATGTTTAAAGCTTGGGAAATTTGTATCCAAATCCGGCTTTAAACTTCTTCACAACAGTATCTCGGACCTGCCTGGTGTGTTCCTTGTTCTTCATGATGCTCTCTGCGCTTTTAACGGACCTCTGAGACTATCACAGTGCAGGTGCATTTATACAGAGACTTGATTACACACAGGTGGATTGTATTTATCATCATTAGTCATTTAGGTCAACATTGGATCATTCAGAGATCCTCACTGAACTTCTGGAGAGAGTTTGCTGCACTGAAAGTAAAGGGGCTGAATAATTTTGCACGCCCAATTTTTCAGTTTTTGATTTGTTAAAAAAGTTTGAAATATCCAATAAATGTCGTTCCACTTCATGATTGTGTCCCACTTGTTGATTCTTCACAAAAAAATACAGTTTTATATCTTTATGTTTGAAGCCTGAAATGTGGCAAAAGGCAGCAAAGTTCAAGGGGGCCGAATACTTTCGCAAGGCACTGTATATCTGTTTGGGCTTCTTGCAGTCAATTTGCAGTCTACAAATGATTTGTAATTCTATTCTGGTCTTTTCCTCATCATCGTCATGGTGATGGTTACCTCCTCCTTCATGCCAGTCTCCAGCAGCATCATGACACAGGCCTCTAAGGGCAGGGCGATCTCACGGTTACTCCTCTTCAGGTGCTCTTCCAGAGCCGTGCCGTACGCAGGCTTCTCCATCCATGAGTCTGTACACAGGGCACAACATGGCCGCCAGCGTAGGTCAGTTTCATTATCATGAACCGCATGTGAGGAAACAAAGATTCTGTTCTGACTGCTAGGTTATTCCTGTCATTTTGGAGCACGACTAACAGATTAACCGATTGCTCACTAATAACCAACTGCATTTTAGCACATGTCATTAATTGATCTGTTCCAGAGTGAGACCAGGGCCTCTATTCAA
This sequence comes from Oncorhynchus mykiss, assembly GCF_013265735.2. Taxonomy (NCBI): domain Eukaryota; kingdom Metazoa; phylum Chordata; class Actinopteri; order Salmoniformes; family Salmonidae; genus Oncorhynchus; species Oncorhynchus mykiss. The sequence goes on from NW_023493685.1 coordinate 531,300, forward strand.
AAAGCGCTCAGAGTAGGACTGCTGATCTAGGATCAGTTTAGCCTTTCAGTTCATAATGAATCAGCTTTATACAGACAGGGGGATACCGGCCCAGATGTGATGTGTTTTTAAGACAATAGAGCCATTTTCACTCAAATCTAATTTAACCTGATTCAATCTAATTCCTATTTCATTAAGTCAGAGAAAAACTGCTCATTAGCACCTCTTTGTTTTACTGCTAAGGAAATGAAGAGCCAAGACTTAACAAACCGACACCAGTAAAGTCACTTGAGATTTTCTCTTTTTATAACAAACCTTTATCAGACTCGGTATCCTACTTAACATGACATGAACAGTTGGCTGTGCTTTGTGAATAGTGGCTTTGAAATGAAAGAGACTACTGGTTAGAGGTAACACATATCTGACCAAGGTGATGCAGTCAGAACATTCATTGCATGAAGTGAGAAAGCATTTTGAATCAACATTCAGCTGAATTTATTCTTGCAGGGGAAAAACATTAATGTTTTGTATTTTATCAAGAAAATTGTTAACAAGTTTTGATTCATTAAGGTTTCCTTTACCGTTCTGTGCCTGTATGGTCGGCAGGACTCCTTCCAGAGCAGCCAGAGACCTCCTGTGGTAGTCAGCCTGGGCCTCTACCAACTGATACACATTCACATGACATCACACATTCACATGACATCACACACATTCACATGGCATCACACAAATTCACATGACATCGCACACATTCACATGGCATCACACACATTCACATGACATCACACACATTCACATGGCATCACACACATTCACATGACATCACACACATTCACATGGCATCACACACATTCACATGACATCACACACATTCACATGGCATCACACACATTCACATGGCATCACACACATTCACATGGCATCGCACACATTCACATGACATCACACACATTCACATGGCATCACACACATTCACATGGCATCACACACATTCACATGGCATCACACACATTCACATGACATCACACACATTCACATGGCATCACACACATTCACATGGCATCACACACATTCACATGACATCACACACATTCACATGGCATCACACACATTCACATGGCATCACACACATTCACATGGCATCACACACATTCACATGGCATCACACACATTCACATGGCATCACACACATTCACATGGCATCACACACATTTATATTGTATGGCATTCAATTTATTCCAAATGCCACACCTTAAATTCCCTGGGGGTCAAGAAAGTTTTCAATCCAATACTACCCTACTGTAAATGAACATTTCAAATGATGAGCTAATGTGGGTCAAATGTGATCTGAAGGAAATGATGATGTTATGATATAGTCAGGATGAAGGATACTCACAATAACATAGTATCGGGCGTAGTCGCCCTCCTTGGAGGAGAAGTTATACATGTCAGCAGACAGCTGGTCCTGAGGAGGGAAGACGTGAACATCAGCATCTTGTCCCTCCAAATGTGATGTAGACCCACTTCTGATTGGGTCTACACCACAGAGATTGGTTGTTCATCCTAGACACAGAAGGGGGGAGTCTGTTTGGGAAAGGGGGCCTAGACGGAGGTTATAGATATATGTACTTGTGACGTTGTATCTTATCTTGAAGCTGCAACACCCATTGTGGTTAATAAATCTAGCCTTTCTTTGATATCCCTCTGGATCATTGAACCTGAACATTGATCCTGACAATGTGAATATCATGTATAGCAGGTAACTGACAGCACAGTCACGGCCCTTTAATAACATAGCCCTAATAACATGTATGTCAGGTTCTGTTCATACCTGTCACAATAACCTTCTGTTCATACCCCTGTCGCAATAACCTTCTGTTCATACCCCTGTCACAATAAACTTCTGGTCATACCCCTGTCACAATAACCTTCTTTTCAAACCCGTCACAATAACCTTCTGTTCATACCCCTGTCACAATAACCCCCTGTTCATACCCCGTCACAATAACCCCCCGTTCATACCCCTGTCGCAATAACCCCCCATCCATATACCCGTCACAATAACCCCCGTTCATACCCCGTCACAATAACCCCCCGTTCATACCCCTGTCACAATAACCCCCCGTTCATACCCCTATCACAATAACCTTCTGGTCATACCCCTGTCACAATAACCCCCTGTTCATACCCCTGTCACAATAACCCCCTGTTCATACCCCTGTCACAATAACCCCCTGTTCATACCCCTGTCACAATAACCTACTGTTCATACCCCTGTCACAATAACCTTCTGTTCATACCCCTGTCACAATAACCCCCTGTTCATACCCCTGTCACAATAACCCCCTGTTCATACCCCTGTCACAATAACCCCCTGTTCATACCCCTGTCACAATAACCCCCTGTTCATACCCCTGTCACAATAACCTTCTGTTCATACCCCTGTCACAATAACCCCCTGTTCATACCCCTGTCACAATAACCTACTGTTCATACCCCTGTCACAATAACCCCCTGTTCATACCCCTGTCACAACAACCCCCTGTTCATACCCCTGTCACAACAACCCCCTGTTCATACCCCTGTCACAATAACCCCCTGTTCATACCCCTGTCACAATAACCCTCTGTTCATACCCCTGTCACAATAACCCCCTGTTCATACCCGTCACAATAACCCTCTGTTCATACCCCTGTCACAATAACCCTCTGTTCAGCCAGGTCATCAGAGATGATCCTGTCATGATTAAGAAGCCTTAACTGGAATATGCCACCATCTTTTCAACTTTACCTCCAGTCATTAGAGCAGGAAGGTATTCCCAATTTCCCAAGGTCATCTAGAAATACTGGGAATATCAGGAGTGTGTGCTCTCATGCTGCCCTGTATTGTCCCTAGACTTTCATTTATACAGAGTTTTTCATAGTGCTGGAAACCTGCAACATTCCCTGGAAACCTACTTCTACCACTTTGTCCTCCCATTACATCCTCTGTTGTATGTGTACCACTTTGTCCTCCCATTACATCCTCTGCTGTATGTGTACCACTTTGTCCTCCCATTACATCCTCTGCTGTATGTGTACCACTTTGTCCACCCATTACATCCTCTGCTGTATGTGTACCACTTTGTCCACCCATTACATCCTCTGCTGTATGTGTACCACTTTGTCCTCCCATTACATCCTCTGTTGTATGTGTACCACTTTGTCCACCCATTACATCCTCTGCTGTATGTGTACCACTTTGTCCACCCATTACATCCTCTGCTGTATGTGTACCACTTTGTCCACCCATTACATCCTCTGTTGTATGTGTACCACTTTGTCCTCCCATTACATCCTCTGCTGTATGTGTACCACTTTGTCCACCCATTACATCCTCTGCTGTATGTGTACCACTTTGTCCACCCATTACATCCTCTGCTGTATGTGTACCACTTTGTCCTCCCATTACATCCTCTGCTGTATGTGTACCACTTTGTCCACCCATTACATCCTCTGCTGTATGTGTACCACTTTGTCCTCCCATTACATCCTCTGCTGTATGTGTACCACTTTGTCCACCCATTACATCCTCTGCTGTATGTGTACCACTTTGTCCTCCCATTACATCCTCTGTTGTATGTGTACCACTTTGTCCTCCCATTACATCCTCTGCTGTATGTGTACCACTTTGTCCTCCCATTACATCCTCTGTTGTATGTGTACCACTTTGTCCACCCATTACATCCTCTGTTGTATGTGTACCACTTTGTCCACCCATTACATCCTCTGCTGTATGTGTACCACTTTGTCCACCCATTACATCCTCTGTTGTATGTGTACCACTTTGTCCACCCATTACATCCTCTGTTGTATGTGTACCACTTTGTCCACCCATTACATCCTCTGCTGTATGTGTACCACTTTGTCCTCCCATTACATCCTCTGCTGTATGTGTACCACTTTGTCCACCCATTACATCCTCTGCTGTATGTGTACCACTTTGTCCACCCATTACATCCTCTGCTGTATGTGTACCACTTTGTCCACCCATTACATCCTCTGCTGTATGTGTACCACTTTGTCCTCCCATTACATCCTCTGCTGTATGTGCACATTTGGTGCCAATAGATCTCCCTTAAATGATAAATGATATCAGTTCAATACACTATGAAAGTAAAAACATGTTGACATGATTTCAGTGGAGACACTTGATATGGTGAATCAATCTGTAAAAAACAGCTGTTCTGTTTTTATCCCAAATCAATCTATAAAACAACAGTGTTTCTCCAGTCTTGTTACTACAGTATGTTGCTAGCGAGTGACCAGTTCCTTTTCATTGAAAAATTCTAACTAGACTTATGAATACTACCTACAGTACCTTACACATCTCCACTTTGTTCAGGGCCTCGTCCATCTCGTCTTTGAGAGTTTCAACCTTGGCGGCCGTGGCCTGGTAGTTGGTGGAAAAGTGAATAGACTTGCTTGCCTGCAACCACCTGGAACAAAAAGAAAATATAATGGAGATGTGGAACTTTGTCTCATCTATGTGTGAACATAGATCTTTACTTGAGAAATGCACATACAACTTTTGCAAAATAAAAACATGTATTTGGCATAGCTTTATTTTTGGGGTTCTAGTCCAGTAGCTGGCTCTGGGGTTCTAGTCCAGGAGCTGGCTCTGGGGTTCTAGTCCAGGAGCTGGCTCTGGGGTTCTAGTCCCGTAGCTGGCTCTGGGGTTCTAGTCCAGTAGCTGGCTCTGGGGTTCTAGTCCAGTAGCTGGCTCTGGGGTTCTAGTCCAGTGACTGGCTCTGGGGTTCTAGTCCAGTGACTGGCTCTGGGGTTCTAGTCCAGTAGCTGGCTCTGGGGTTCTAGTCCAGAAGCTGGCTCTGGGGTTCTAGTCCAGTAGCTGGCTCTGGGGTTCTAATCCAGTAGCTGGCTAGGGGGTTCTAGTCCAGTAGCTGGCTCTGGGGTTTTAGTCCAGGAGCTGGCTCTGGGGTTCTAGTACAGTACCTAGCTCTGGGGTTCTAATACAGTACCTGGCTCAGGGGTTCTAATACAGTACCTGGCTCTGGGGTTCTAATACAGTACCTGGCTCAGGGGTTCTAGTCCAGTACCTGGCTCTGGGTTTCTAGTCTAGTAACTGGCTCTGGCGTTCTAGTCCAGTAACTGGCTCTGGGGTTATAGTCCACTAACTGGCTCCGAGGTTCTAGTCCAGTATCTGGCTCTGGGGGTTCTAATACAGTACCTGGCTCTGGGGTTCTAGTCCAGTAACTGGCTCTGGGGTTCTAGTACAGTACCTGGCTCTGGCTGAGTCATAGTCTAGGACTAGCTTAGCCAGCTGTTTCCTCTGTCTCAGGATGTTGGGAATGTCCACCTGGGTAGGTAAAGGAGAGATCATAAATTATCATTAGTATGACCATTGGCATGCTCAGTGTTATCAATGCCAGGGTAAGATATGGAGAGTGTTGGTGGTCACCTCTGCTAGCTGGTTGAGAGGTTCCAGGATGTCTCTCTCTAGCTGGACCTCGTGTTGCATCAGCTCAGACGCTAGTCTGCTCTCTGCCTCCCCACACACATCCATCATCTTACTGCCACACACACACACACACACACACACACGTAAAGACATATATACACAGATAAACAGAGAGAAAGAGGAGAGAGAGAGACTGTTATCAACGTGAAGCTCTGAGTAATAGGTATTGTATGAATACCACAAACACATTTGGGGCCTTTTAAACAACCATATCCATCCCTGTATAACTAACTCTCACTAGTTTAGTCCTGGGATCTCATCATGTTCTGTGCTTATGGACTAACTTCCTAACTGAATCTTTCTGAATCTGCATGTTGAACATGTAGAAACCATGTTCAAACCATAGATATCATTGTCTGGTTTTCCAAACACAGATGTAGCCTGTTCTTGGAATAAGAAACATTGAGAATCTCCATTGTACCTGGGAAACCGGCCCCATACATGTCTGCTGTCATTGCTCCACACTCACCCAATCAGTGACTCCTCCCCCAGTTGGCTTCCTCCATCCTGCATGGCCTGGGACAGCGCTGTCAGAGGGAGCTTTTTCTGTGGCAGGAAATACAAGGCATCATGGGATTTGTAGTTATATTGCTCAACACAAGACATGTTACTGTATCATCTTTCATCTCGGACACCCAGAACTAAAATGTTGTATTATGCGTCAGATGCTCTAAGTTCTGGGGGGAGACGTGTTAGAAAATATACTAATGAGACTAGCGAAGTGTCCACCCCTCGAAACACAAACTCTCAGCCAGTTCTGGGCAAGTCTATTCGGAATTATAAAGGTCCATGTATCGAACACGAGATAAGGAGACAATTCTGCAGTGAAAGTAATGACAGTAATGCCAGTCATATCAGTAATGTTGCATCACTGGGGCGGGTCTGGCTAACAGAGGATTGGAAAGATAGTGGAGGGTTTGGAGAGGCCTACTCCACATGTATGTCCACTGAGTCTATCCTCTATTTACTGAGACATGCTGTGTAGTGATTGCAGAGGAGAGAGAACATTGAGATGACGGCGAACTTGGGGAACTTCTCTAGCGCTCAAACCCTAACATGAAATAACTAAAAATGACAGTAATTGCACATCTTTCATTGACATTAGTATGTGGTTAATGTGGATGTCTGAGTTCGAGGTAAGAGCTGTTCACAACACTTCTCCCTGAGAAGGAGAGATACAAGAGGAGAGGTAAAGAAGGAAAGATAGAAGAGGAGAGGGTGAGAAGGAGAGGTAGAGAAGGAAAGATAGAAGAGGGGAGGGTGAGAAGGAGAGGTAGAGAAGGAAAGATAGAAGAGGAGAGGCTGAGAAGGAGAGGTAGAGAAGGAGAGATAGAAGAGGAGAGGGTGAGAAGAGGAGAGGGTGAGAAGAGGAGAGGTAGAGAAGGAGAGAGAAGGGGAGAGGGTGAGAAGGAGAGGTAGAGAAGGAGAGATAGAAGAGGAGAGGGGGAGAAGGAGAGAGAAGAGAAGGAGAGGAAGAGAAGGAGAGATAGAAGAGGAGAGGGTGAGAAGGAGAGGTAGAGAAGGAGAGATAGAAGAGGAGAGGGTGAGAAGGAGAGGTAGAGAAGGAAGAGGAGAGGGTGAGAAGGAGAGAGAAGAGGAGAGGGTGAGAAGGAGAGGTAGAGGAGAGATAGAAGAGGAGAGGGTGAGAAGGAGAGGTAGAGAAGGAGAGATATAAGAGGGGAGGGTGAGAAGGAGAGGTAGAGAAGGAGAGATAGAAGAGGAGAGGGTGAGAAGGAGAGGTAGAGAAGGAGATAGAAGAGGGGAGGGTGGGAATGAGAGGTAGAGAAGGATAGATAGAAGAGGAGAGGGTGAGAAGGAGAGATATAAAAGGACAGATAGAAGAGGAGAGGGTGAGAAGGAGAGATAGAAGAGGAGAGGTGTGATAATATTGGATGAGAAGGAGGTAGAGAAGGAGAGATAGAAGAGGAGAGGTGTGATAATATTGGATGAGAAGGAGGTAGATAAGGACAGATAGAAGAGGAGAGGGGGATAATATTGGATGAGAAGGAGGTAGAGAAGGGCAGATAGAAGAGGAGAGGTGTGATAATATTGGATGAGAAGGAGGTAGAGAAGGACAGATAGAAGTGGATAGGTGTGATAATATTGGGTGAGAAGGAGGTAGAGAAGGAGAGATAGAAGAGGAGAGGTGTGATAATATTGGATGAGAAGGAGGTAGAGAAGGAGAGATAGAAGAGGAGAGGTGTGATAATATTGGATGAGAAGGAGGTAGAGAAGGACAGATAGAAGAGGAGAGGTGTGATAATATTGGATGAGAAGGAGGTAGCGAAGGAGATTGTCCTTACGTGTCTCTTTTCTGCCTCCGTTCCGATGTGACCCTGTAGACAGGTGACCAGTCTCTTGTGTGCGTTGTGGGACACCAGACGGACCAGCTCCATGCGCCTCTCGATCTGCAATCACACATTCACGCTCATGATCATCAGAAGAAACTAGGTCAGAAGAAACACAAATGATCACAAGCACACACACTGTCACAAAACACACAATAGAATGGTACCGCAATATAGTCTTTCTCTATATCAGTGCTCTCCAACCCTGTTCCTGTAGGGGTACCCTCCTGTAGGTTTTAATTCCAACCTGTTCCTGGAGAGCTACCCTCCTGTAGGTTTTATCCAACCCTGTTCGAGGAGAGCTACCCTCCTGTAGGTTTTAACTCCAACCCTGTTCCTGTAGAGGTACCCTCCTGTAGATTTTAACTCCAACCCTGTTCCTAGAGAGCTACCCTCCTGTAGGTTTTATCCAACCCAGTTCGAGGAGAGGTACCCTCCTGTAGGTTTTAACCCCAACACTGTACCTGGAGAGCTACCCTCCTGTAGGTTTTATCCAACCCAGTTCGAGGAGAGGTACCCTCCTGTAGGTTTTAACCCCAACACTGTACCTGGAGAGCTACCCTCCTGTAGGTTTTAACCCCAACACTGTTCCTAGAGAGCTACCCTCCCGTAGGTTTTAACTCCAACCCTGTTCCTGGAGAGCTACCCTCCTGTAGGTTTTAACTCCAACCCTGTTCCTGGAGAGGTACCCTGCTGACAACCCTGATCTATACTGTTGTTGTACCAATGTTTTGCATTTCTGTTTCATTCAAATAGATACACTGTATGTCCATTGCATAATGGTTATAGACCTAGTTCTGTGAAGGATTGAGTGGAAGAAGCTGTTTTGACTGGCTGGTTCCTCCTGGTTGCCGCCTAGTAACGGTTATTCACATCCCTACATAATGTGTCTTAACAGTCAGCTGACAGACAGATGGGGGGCTGTTGAGGAAGAACCAGCAGGATTGATACAGATAGTGCTCTCTGCAGGGAGCAGAACTAGGCTACATTAGATTATATTAATATTAATGCAAGACAGGTTAGAGGGATATGCGTATGAAGAACAGATGAATCTATGGGAATTTGAGAAGGGATATATTGCTCTCTATGGGTGTTATGATCAGTGAACAGTTAATACAAGGACTCTATCAATGCAAAGCAGAAGAATGATGTATTACATTTACAGCAAACTATCACACCCACTATCACCTTCCATAACCCACTATCACCTTCCATAGCCCACTATCTCCTTCCATAGCACACTGTCACCTTCCATAGCCCACTATCACCTTCCATAGCACACTATCACCTTCCATAGCCCACTATCTCCTTCCATAGCCCACTATCACCTTCCATAGCCCACTATCACCTTCCATAACCCACTATCACCTTCCATAGCCCACTATCTCCTTCCATAACCCACTATCACCTTCCATAGCCCACTATCTCCTTCCATAACCCACTATCACCTTCCATAGCCCACTATCTCCTTCCATAACCCACTATCACCTTCCATAGCCCACTATCTCCTTCCATAACCCACTATCACCTTCCATAACCCACTATCACCTTCCATAGCACACTATCACCTTCCATAACCCACTATCACCTTCCATAGCCCACTATCTCCTTCCATAGCACACTATCACCTTCCATAGCACACTATCTATCACCTTCCATAGCCCACTATCACCTTCCATAGCACACTATCACCTTCCATAACCCACTATCACCTTCCATAGCCCACTATCTCCTTCCATAGCACACTATCACCTTCCATAGCACACTATCTCCTTCCATAACCCACTATCACCTTCCATAGCACACTATCACCTTCCATAGCCCACTATCACCTTCCATAACCCACTATCACCTTCCATAGCCCACTATCCCCTTCCATAGCCCACTATCACCTTCCATAGCCCACTATCACCTTCCATAGCCCACTATCACCTTCCATAGCCCACTATCACCTTCCATAGCACACTATCACCTTCCATAGCCCACTATCACCTTCCATAGCCCACTATCACCTTCCATAACCCACTATCACCTTCCATAGCCCACTATCCCCTTCCATAGCCCACTATCACCTTCCATAGCACACTATCACCTTCCATAGCCCACTATCACCTTCCATAGCCCACTATCACCTTCCATAACCCACTATCACCTTCCATAGCCCACTATCCCCTTCCATAGCCCACTATCACCTTCCATAGCACACTATCACCTTCCATAGCCCACTATCACCTTCCATAGCCCACTATCACCTTCCATAACCCACTATCACCTTCCATAGCCCACTATCCCCTTCCATAGCCCACTATCACCTTCCATAGCCCACTATCACCTTCCATAGCCCACTATCACCTTCCATAGCACACTATCACCTTCCATAGCCCACTATCACCTTCCATAGCCCACTATCACCTTCCATAGCACACTATCACCTTCCATAGCACACTATCTCCTTCCATAGCACACTATCCCCTTCCATAGCCCACTAATAGCCCACTATCTCCTTCCATAGCCCACTATCACCTTCCATAACCCACTATCACCTTCCATAACCCACTATCACCTTCCATAGCCCACTATCACCTTCCATAGCACACTATCACCTTCCATAGCACACTATCCCCTTCCGTAGCACACTATCCCCTTCCGTAGCCCACTATCTCCTTCCATAGCCCACTATCCCCTTCCATAGCCCACTATCTCCTTCCATAGCCCACTATCCCCTTCAACAGCACAATATCACACCCACAAACTTTAAAAAGGGGAAGTGATCCAATGATGGTGTTGTTGATGGGAAGAATGGAGATATGGATATAGGGTCCACACCCTCACTCCACTGTGCTCTATTTCAGTCTACTTCTGGTATGGGGCTGTGATCAAATAGTCATATCAAACTGTTCCAGTCCACAACCTCGAAAAGGAAACACAATGAGGGGATCTTAGTACAGACTAAAGATGTGCCTGTGTGCTCCATCCCCTATAGCAGGGCTATTTAACTCTCCCTCTACGAGGTCCGGGGCCTGATGCTTTTCACTTGTAGCTGATAATTCATTCCACACACCTGGTGTCCCAGGTCTAAATCACTACATGGTTAGAGGGGAACAATGAAAAGGTGCTGTGGAACTGGCTTCCAGGTCCAGAGTTGACTTTGAATGCCCTAAATGATGTTGTTTTAGTATGAGCCTGTAAATAAATCATCATATTCAACAAACTATTAGAGTCTACAAACTAAACTACTGTATAAAAAGGAAGTGAAGCAGGGGGTTTTAACTTGAACATGTGTTTATGAGGTCCACACACAGTGGCCTTCTTAGTGTACTTCCTGTATGGGACTATGAGCAAAAGTATTACAGTCAGCAAACGATCTTATTCCAAGCAAATGAAATCCCAACGCCATGTGTGTAACTAAAGGAGGGGGTTCTGGAGGATAGTGATTTGCCTATACAGTCCACAGTAGTCTGATAAACTTTCAGTATGAGTGTGTTGTTCTCTGTTGCTAAGTGTCTTCTTCCTCTTCTGTTTCACTGTAACCACCAAGCTGGTTCTGCAGCCACGGTATTGGCTGGGAGAGCTCTCTCACACACTCTCTCTCTCGCTCTCTGTCTCTCTTGATCTCACGATCACGCTCTCTGGCTCTCTCGCTTGCGCACTCTCTCTCTCTCTCTCTCTGGTGCACTCTCTCTCTCTCTGGCACTCTCCACCACACACTCTCAATCCCATGCATTTCCCTCCAGCTGCTTCTCCATGCCAGCTGGGGTGAAGCGCTCTCTCTCTGGATCCAATTGATTCAGTGTAACAGTGATCCTGGGCAGTGATTCATGTCTGCTAGTAATAACTGTAATGTGTATCCAGACCCTCATCACTGGGTGCCAGGGTGCCGGTGTAGGGTTGCGTCCCAAATGGCACCCCCATACCAGTAGTGTACTACTCTGTCCAGGGCCCATAGGGTTCTGGTCAAAATTAGTACACTATACAGAGAATAAGGTGCCATTTGGGACACAGCCTTGAGTTTTGACAGAAGGTGGTGGTCAAAAGAGAAGGAGTTCAATAACAGCAATGGAGAAGTGACTTCTGAAAACAAGCCCTGGTCTCATTCAGCACTACTGATGGGAAGAAACAGACAGACAGATAAACAGAACAATATATAGTATTACACCCTGCCCGGGAGACTGGCCTGGAGACTGGCCTGGAGAGGAGACTGGCCTGAAAGCTGGCGAGAGATGAAATAAGGAGTACATACACACAGACCCCAGCCTCACCTTCCTCCCTCCATTATGTGTAATGATGTTTAAAGGTTTACAGGCCTATTATTGAGGATGTCTTTTTCCAGCAGACAGCCCAGATCAGTAGCCAGTAAAAACAGTCAGTGGAATGAGCAGCCAGTTGACCCCTGACCCTGGCTCAAAGGAAATATGGAACATCCAGTGCAGTGAGTCAGAGCAGTGCTGACGTGGGGTTTAGGCTTTGTCCTCTGAGACAGCTTCTCTCTCTCTCTCCCTTTCTCTTGGTGTCTCTCTCTCCCCTTCCCCCACCCATCTCTCTCAAACAAAATAAAATGTTATTGGTCACATACACATATTTAACAGATGTTATGTTATTGTGGGTGTAATGAAATGCTTGTGTTCCTAGCTCCAACAGTGCAGTAGTATCTAACAATTCACATCAATCTAAAAGTTAAACAATGGCATTAAGAAATATATAAATATTAGGACGAGCAATGTCAGAGTGGCATTGACTAAAATCCAGTAGAATAGAATACAGTATATACATATGAAATGAGTAAAGCAGTATGTAAACATTATTCAAGTCACTAGTGTTCCATTATTACACACACACTGTATATAGATTTGTTTCTATTGTGTTATTGACTGTACGTTTGTTTACTCCATGTGTAACTCTGTGTTGTTTGTATCGCACTGCTGTGCTTTATCTTGGTCGCGTCGCAGCTGTAAATGAGAACTTGTTCTCAACTGGCCTATCTGGTTAAATAAAGGTGAAATCAAAAAGTGAAGTGACCAGTGATTCCATGTCTAGGGCAGCAGCCTCTAAGCTGCAGGGTTGAGTAACCGGGTGGTAGCCAGCTAGTGATGGCTATTTAACAGTCTGATGGCCTTGAGATGGAATCTGTTTTTCAGTCTCTCGGTCCCTGCTTTGATGCACCTGTACTGACCTCGCCTCTCCCAACATCTTTTTCCCAGGTGTCAGTCCACTCCAACAGACACGGGCCGGTCTGACAACGCCAGCTCCTCTCCTGTTACTGATTCAAACATGTCCAAACAACATGACCACTTAGCCATTTAAATACACAGAGGCCCTGCATAACTAAAGTGCCACATTTCAACAGGCTAAACTAACATTCAGTGCATGTTGAGGAAAGTTGGTAATGTATCATGTTATTGAATGTGATCTGCACACTAATATCTACCCCTTGGAGATAAATAAAGTGGATTAAACAAAATTGAGCTGTGCCTTGTTAGACCATAATAGAACAAGGAAACTGTGACTGTATCTATAGACTAAACCCTATGGTGTAGGGAGGGCTATCCTTTCTGGAGTTGGGTAATAAAACACATTGCAAGCAGACACACCTGTAACTTGCCAGATGGATAAGGCTAACATTATGAATGAATCATCTGTGGTAAACTAGAGGTTTACAAGATGTCTGCATGCCATTTGCTACAATACCTAGTCTCTCTTGACACATTGAGCTACAGTACCTGGTCTCTCTTGACATATTGAGCTACAGTACCTGGTCTCTCTTGACACATTGAGCTACAGTACCTGGTCTCTCTTGACATATTGAGTTACAGTACCTGGTCTCTCTTGACACATTGAGCTACAGTACCTGGTCTCTCTTGACACATTGAGCTGCAGTACCTGGTCTTTCTTGACACATTGAGCTACAGTACCTGGTCTCTCTTGACATATTGAGCTACAGTACCTGGTCTCTCTTGACACATTGAGCTACAGTACCTGGCCTCTCTTGACACATTGACTTAAAGTACCTGGTCTCTCTTGACACATTGAGCTACAGTACCTGGTCTCTCTTGACATATTGAGCTACACTACCTGGACTCTCTTGACATATTGAGCTACAATACCTGGTCTCTCTTGACACATTGAGCTACAGTACCTGGTATCTCTTGACACATTGAGCTACAGTACCTGGTCTCTCTTGACAAATTGAGCTACACTACCTGGACTCTTGACATATTGAGCTGCAGTACCTGGTCTATCTTGACACATTGAGCTACAGTACCTGGTCTCTCTTGACATATTGAGTTAAAGTACCTGGTCTCTCTTGACATATTGAGATACAGTACCTGGTCTCTCTTGACATATTGAGCTACAGTACCTGGTCTCTCTTGACATATTGAGCTACAGTACCTGGTCTCTCTTGACATATTGAGCTACAGTACCTGGTCTCTCTTGACATATTGAGCTACAGTACCTGGTCTCTCTTGACATATTGAGCTACAGTACCTGGTCTCTCTTGATATATTGAGTTACAGTACCTAGTCTCTCTTGACATATTGAGTTAAAGTACCTGGTCTCTCTTGACATATTGAGATACAGTACCTGGTCTCTCTTGACATATTGAGCTACAGTACCTGGTCTCTCTTGACATATTGAGCTACAGTACCTGGTCTCTCTTGACATATTGAGCTACAGTACCTGGTCTCTCTTGATATATTGAGCTACAGTACCTGGTCTCTCTTGATATATTGAGTTACAGTATCTGATCTCTCTTGACATATTGAGCTATCCACCCGCAAACAGCAAACTGTGGGTTATATCTGTATATTATAGTGTATCTGTTGACATTAATTGAATGTGTCTGCCATCTGTCTCTGTCTGTTTGTTTACGGTGTCATTGTTTATGTGTATGCCTGTGTTTGTATATGCAGGCATATGTGTATAGACATGCCTGTATACACTGAGTGTACAAAACATTAAGAACACCTGCTCTTCCCATGACACAGACTGACCAGGTGAAATAGAGTAAAAGCTATGATACCTTATTGATGTCACTTGTTAAATTCACTTCAATCAGTGTAGATGAAGAGGAGAAGACGGGTTAAAGAAGGATTTTTAAGCCTTGAGACAATTCGACATGGATTGTGTATGTGTGTCATTCAGAGGGTGAATGGGCAAGACAAAAATCCCCAAAAGTTCTCACAAGGATAGTAAAACGAGGAAAATTCTACCTTGTGGGGACATTTCCCACAACCCCATGAGGACAAAGGTTATTTAAGCTTAGGGGTTAGGTTAAGGGTTCGGAGTTAGGTTTAGGGTTAGGTTAAGGGTTCGGAGTTAGGTTTAGGGTTAGTGTTACAGGTTAGGGTTAGGTTAAGGGTTTGGAGTTAGGATAAGGGTTAGTGCTACAGGTTAGGGTTATGGTAAGGGCTAGGTCCCCACGAGGGTAGAAGAACATAATGTGTGTGTTTGTGTGTACATGTAGGCATACTTGCGTTTGTATATGCAGGCATTACCCTTCAAGGGTGAAAATGCCTGTATAAAACCCACCAGGCTCCAGAAAGGAACTCTGAATGCTAGAACTAGACTGTCATCCATGTGATACGAACCATAGCCCTGACTTGGACTGCCCTCACACTCAAAGAGACATTAGCATTCAACTAGTGAAGCACATTCCAGTGAGCAGGGGAAATAGATAGTAGGAGTGTCTTGGGCAGCACAAAGCACTTCTGCAGGAGCAAAGTTTAGCTGAGGGAGAAGTTGTGGGAGGGAATCCCTATCTCCTGAATTCTTCCCAGGGGAGAGTCTTGAGGGAGTTAAAGGCTGTGTCTCAATACATGTAAACAGCTTCTTACTGCATTCTCACCAAGGAAGAGTCAGTCAGTATAGCAGGGAGTTAGGATGTGTCTCAATACATGTAAACAGCTTCTTACTGCATTCTCACCAAGGAAGAGTCAGTCAGTATAGCAGGGAGTTAGGATGTGTCTCAATACATGTAAACAGCTTCTTACTGCATTCTCACCAAGGAAGAGTCAGTCAGTATAGCAGGGAGTTAGGATGTGTTTCAATATTTGTAATCAGTTTCCTCGGCCTCAATTTACAGTAAGTACCTCCATCATGGTCATTCATATGTGAAAGATTGGATTTCACTTTCCTTTCCATATCACTTTTACCTGTTATGTTATTTCAGTTTGTGATTATGAAGATAAGAGCAGAGGAGTGGAGGAAAGGAAGCCATTCCTGACTATTGAGATGCAGTCTCTTATTTATAGTCAATACCTTCAACTCAGCCTAAAGTCAGCCTAAAATCCCATAGTGCATTGTGATAATAACCAGTAAGTACATATTCTATACATTGTTCACTGTCTATGTAGTTTCAGCATCCCTATCCATTCCTGTTCTGTTTGTCTATTCAGTCCTAGAAACTGTCACTGTTAACCAGGTGCTTATGCTGTGTGAATATTAAGACAAGCTTAGGTTCACAGTTCACTAAGGCAGGTCCTAAACGTGTGACTCAAGTCATTTTTATGAAGAGCTGAGAGAGGTGTGTAGAGTTGTCTGGCACTCACACTCCCACTTTCACTTCCTCTGCTCCACTTTTAACACAATCCTTCTCTCTCTTAAAGACAATGTCTATTCAATAGAGCATGGAGACTCACTTTCTTTCACTCTCTCCTCCTCCTCTCAGTTAACATACTCTCTCTCCTCCTCTCAGTTAACATACACTCTCTCTCCTCCTCTCAGTTAACACACTCTCTCCTCCTCCTCTCAGTTAACATACACTCTCTCTCCTCCTCTCAGTTAACATACACTCTCTCTCGTCATCTCAGTTAACATACACTCTCTCTCCTCCTCTCAGTTAACATACACTCTCTCTCCTCCTCTCAGTTAACATACACTCTCTC
This sequence comes from Oncorhynchus mykiss, assembly GCF_013265735.2. Classification (NCBI taxonomy): domain Eukaryota; kingdom Metazoa; phylum Chordata; class Actinopteri; order Salmoniformes; family Salmonidae; genus Oncorhynchus; species Oncorhynchus mykiss. The sequence goes on from NW_023493685.1 coordinate 548,026, forward strand.
TCGTCATCTCAGTTAACATACACTCTCTCTCCTCCTCTCAGTTAACATACACTCTCTCTCGTCATCTCAGTTAACATACACTCTCTCTCGTCATCTCAGTTAACATACGCTCTCTCTCCTCTCAGTTAACATACACTCTCTCTCTCCTCCTCTCAGTTAACATACTCTCTCGCTCTCCTCCTCTCAGTTAACATACTCTCTCTCTCCTCCTCTCAGTTAGCATACTCTCTCTCTCTCCTCCTCTCAGTTAACATACTCTCTCTCTCCTCCTCTCAGTTAACATACTCTCTCTCTCCTCCTCTCAGTTGACATACTCTCTCTCTCTCCTCCTCTCAGTTAACATACTCTCTCTCTCTCCTCCTCTCAGTTAACATACTCTCTCTCTCCTCCTCTCAGTTAACATACACTCTCTCTCTCCTCTTCTCAGTTAACATACTTTCTCTCTCTCCTCCTCTCAGTTAACATATACTCAGCCACTTTATTCAGCTGCCATGTTGTTCTCCCTGGCACATCATGGACACAGTATGTGTTCTGGAGTAAAACAAGCTGCCACAGTCTGTTCTGATTGGAAAAACATGGTAACCGTCTTTCTCACACATCGCACCTGGCAGCGCATCACTGAAAACCAGACACAACAACAAACCCTTGCCAACAGCCTTGTTTCAAGACCAGAGTCAAGATTTCTTACCAAAAATAGACAGGATGTGTTTCTGTGTGTGTACATTGACTAAATCCCTCATCACTAAATGACTCATGTTGCATCTCTCTCTGCTAGGAGGGGTTATGAAGATGGAGGTAGACTGTGAACTTGATAACATGGCTTGAAACAAACGGTTCTGCTTTAGCCAACTTGTCTTGTCAAGTTTACAAGGCAATGCATTATGTAATTCAGAAACAATCACAGGTTCACTAAATTAAATTACTCCCGTTACTCCCATAACATGTTCCATCTAGTCAACACATGTTCCATCTAGTCAACACAAGTCATCACATGTTCCATCCAGTCAACACAAGTCATCACATGTTCCATCTAGTCAACACAAGTCATCACATGTTCCATCTAGTCAACACAAGTCATCACATGTTCCATCTAGTCAACACAAGTCATCACATGTTCCATCTAGTCAACACAAGTCATCACATGTTCCATCCAGTCAACACAAGTCATCACATGTTCCATCTAGTCAACACAAGTCATCACATGTTCCATCTAGTCAACACAAGTCATCACATGTTCCATCTAGTCAACACAAGTCATCAGATGTTCCATCTAGTCAACACAAGTCATCACATGTTCCATCTAGTCAACACAAGTCATCACATGTTCCATCTAGTCAACACAAGTCATCACATGTTCCATCCAGTCAACACAAGTTATCACGTTACACCCAGTCAACACAAGTCATCATATGTTCCATCTAGTCAACACAAGTCATCATATGTTCCATCTAGTCAACACAAGTCATCACATGTTCCATCCAGTCAACACAAGTCATCACATGTTCCATCTAGTCAACACAAGTCATCACATGTTCCATCCAGTCAACACAAGTCATCACGTTACACCCAGTCAACACAAGTCATCACGTTACACCCAGTCAACACAAGTCATCACGTTACACCCAGTCAACACAAGTCATCACGTTACACCCAGTCAACACAAGTCATCATATGTTCCATCTAGTCAACACAAGTCATCACATGTTCCATCTAGTCAACACAAGTCATCACATGTTCCATCTAGTCAACACAAGTCATCACATGTTCCATCCAGTCAACACAAGTCATCACGTTACACCCAGTCAACACAAGTCATCACGTTACACCCAGTCAACACAAGTCATCACATGTTCCATCTAGTCAACACAAGTCATCATATGTTCCATCCAGTCAACACAAGTCATCACATGTTCCATCCAGTCAACACAAGTCATCACGTTACACCCAGTCAACACAAGTCATCACGTTACACCCAGTCAACACAAGTCATCACGTTACACCCAGTCAACACAAGTCATCACATGTTCCATCTAGTCAACACAAGTCATCACATGTTCCATCTAGTCAACACAAGTCATCATATGTTCCATCTAGTCAACACAAGTCATCACGTTACACCCAGTCAACACAAGTCATCACGTTACACCCAGTCAACACAAGTCATCACGTTACACCCAGTCAACACAAGTCATCACGTTACACCCAGTCAACACAAGTCATCACGTTACACCCAGTCAACACAAGTCATCACGTTACACCCAGTCAACACAAGTCATCACATGTTCCATCTAGTCAACACAAGTCATCACATGTTCCATCCAGTCAACACAAGTCATCACGTTACACCCAGTCAACACAAGTCATCACATGTTCCATCTAGTCAACACAAGTCATCACATGTTCCATCTAGTCAACACAAGTCATCATATGTTCCATCTAGTCAACACAAGTCATCACGTTACACCCAGTCAACACAAGTCATCACGTTACACCCAGTCAACACAAGTCATCACGTTACACCCAGTCAACACAAGTCATCACGTTACACCCAGTCAACACAAGTCATCACGTTACACCCAGTCAACACAAGTCATCACGTTACACCCAGTCAACACAAGTCATCACGTTACACCCAGTCAACACAAGTCATCACGTTACACCCAGTCAACACAAGTCATACTGTATGTTAATGGTTGCATTTGACTTGACAGTGTCTAAGGCTGCTGTGACTGAATATAAAGTGGAAGCAGGAGACAGAATACTAATATTCACCTGTAGAAGGTCATCACTCAGCACCTCAGTCTTCTCGGCTCTGTGGAGGAAAACACATAAGAGGTCAAAGGTCAGATAGGCAGACATAATAGGGCATATTCATTACAGAGAGTTCCAATATAAGTGCAGTGTGTAGATCAGAAATGCTAGCCTGGTTAAACCTGACTGAACTGTGCGCTCACCAGAAACAATGGTGAGTGCAGCATTCAGTCTGGTTCAACCAGGCTACAGAAACACTTCTCTGTTGTAAAGAATAGAAAATGGTGTCAGTTCTATATAGTTCTATGTATTTCTACCTGCAACATGGTGGTATTTAAGATATCGTATGGTATGGAAAGGCCAACTGAGCCCAACTGTAGTGCAGGGCCTGTGTCAGAGTTGTGCCAGATCACACTCTCTCACAGTTTATAAGACTTCTCTACTGATTAAAACAACTATGCAATTCCAGGAGTGACTGAAAGACTTAATACGTTAACTATTGTGGTACTGTAGTGGTGCTGTAAGCCTGCAACTCCACTTTATTTCAACTTAGCAAGAGTAAAGTTGCAGTGGAAAGAGAATGAACAGAGACTGGCCGAGTAAATAGTGTCTCTCTCTACTTCTCCATCTCTGAGCCAATACTACGACAGGTAATGAAGACTAGCCTGTCTTACTGATTAGGGGCAAGTCATAGGTAACGTCATAGCTAACATTGCACTTTATTTCTCTAGACAACGCAGCCGGCAGCCCTACAGCAACAAAATACTTTCTGCTATGCTATGAGTGGTCTGGGCCTGGGTCGACAAGAGAAAGAAAGCTTTCAGGAAACTCACCCTGGACTACCCTGCACAACAAACATCACAAGTAGACCTAACTCACTCATACACACCGACACTCCACACCTCTGCCTGTGGCTGTTTCCAGGGAAAGGGCCTGTTAGATCCTACCCCTGTTAGAACACACACTTCCTGTTTCCTGAATTCCAGCCTTTGTTATGGCAACAGCAGGAGGTGAGAGGTCTGTTGATGTCTCAAACATGTAATACCCACCAGTCAACTAGTATGTTGGAGGAGAGAGAGGAGTGGAGAGTTTCCTGACATTATTCAAAACCAAAATGCACTATCCCATACAGCTGTGGTTTCAAGGGTTTTCTTGGCACTGTGACAGACTTAAAGCCATTAAAATGTTCTTGAGACCCAATAAGCGAAAACTGTTCGTCGACGCAATCTAGCATTCAGCAACAACGAATCAGGTGCAAGAGAAACCCATATTGATCTTCCTGATCCACCTTTTGGGAAACACAGCCTACCAATCGTAACACCATCATTCACTGTGGAAAGAAATAACAGCCAATATTCTCCATAGACCTATCCCTACATCTGTAATAACACACAGTTCCCTTAAATCCAGTGGAGTGGTGGTCCCTGCACTAGATTTTCCCAGCACTTAACAAAAGACAGACCTAGAGTGTGTTGGGAAGTGAAGTGATCATTAGCTCACCATTTAGAGGGTTGTGATAGTGACGTGATCATTAGCTCACCATTTAGAGGGTTCTGATAGTGAAGTGATCATTAGCTCACCATTTAGAGGGTTGTGATAGTGAAGTGATCATTAGCTCACCATTTATAGAGTTCTGATAGTGAAGTGATCATTAGCTCACCATTTATAGGGTTCTGATAGTGAAGTGATCATTAGCTCACCATTTATAGGGTTCTGATAGTGAAGTGATCATTAGCTCTCCTTTTATAGGGTTCTGATAGTGAAGTGATCATTAGCTCACCATTTATAGGGTTCTGATAGTGAAGTGATCATTAGCTCACCATTTATAGGGTTCTGATAGTGACGTGATCATTAGTTCACCATTTAGAGGGATCTGATAGTGAAGTGATCATTAGCTCACCATTTAGAGGGTTGTGATAGTGAAGTGATCATTAGCTCACCATTTAGAGGGTTGTGATAGTGAAGTGATCATTAGCTCACCATTTAGAGGGATTTGATAGTGACGTGATCATTAGCTCACCATTTAGAGGGTTGTGATAGTGAAGTGATCATTAGCTCACCATTTAGAGGGTAGTGATAGTGAAGTGATCATTAGCTCACCATTTAGAGGGATTTGATAGTGACGTGATCATTAGCTCACCATTTAGAGGGTTGTGATAGTGAAGTGATCATTAGCTCACCATTTAGAAGGTTGTGATAGTGAAGTGATCATTAGCTCACCATTTAGAGGGTTGTAATAGTGAAGTGATCATTAGCTCACCATTTAGAGGGTTCTGATAGTGAAGTGATTATTAGCTCACCATTTAGAGGGTTCTGGTGATCCTGCCGACCATGGCTACAGAAACTTAGGTCCTCCCCACTCACACGTGTGCACGTACAGGCACATACACACACACCATCTTCCCCAGAGGGCCCTCTCCTCTTAATGGAGTCTGGGCCAACAACCTACAGTAATGCTCATTGGGATCAATTAACCCCCTCACACACACACAACATCTATTACCTAATACTGTTGTAACCCACTGAAATAATACCTTACTATACCCTGCACATTACTGTACCAAGCCCCTGCTTTACTGTAAATGGTACCGCTGGTATACAGTACACCAAATAGAAACTGTGTCTATGATCTATCCCACTGAAAGTAGCAGAATTGTATAAAAGGGATAGTTCAGCGATTTTACATATTTACATGTTTGCTCCCTTACCTTGAAAGCAGTCTATGGACAAGGAGTGACTGAAATCTACACTTAGTTTTTTGTTAAATCGCTGAACCATCCCTTTAATTGGTGAAGTTTAAAATCAACCAATAGAGACAAGGGATGGATATATCTTAATCTGTAAAGGCCACATAAATCAAGCCCTGATATCATCTAGACCAGACAAATGACAGCTCAAACCAGAATATCCACACAGACCATGCAGTAAAGTATCTCGTTACTGAGAAGACATGGCCATTGGTTGGCCTGGGGAGGTAGGAGGCTAAGAGCGGAGCAAAACAATCTATAATGAATTAGCATTGATTTGAGCTAGAATAACTGCATTGAGCTAGCAGGCATTATTCTAAGAATAGACATCTTGATTGCATTGCTACAGTCAGGACCCCGGGAGAAGAGAGACTATAACACTGAATAAGAAATGAAACATATGTAGAAAGATCAGACCAATCGACTCATCAGAGTCACAACCACCCCATACATCCACTTCTTAGGTCATTCAATTTAGCTTCATATCAGCTTACCATCTTAATATGCTGAGTAATGGTTACATATAGACTTGGGTTAGAAAGACATCTCTTCCTCTTTATTTACCTTATCCACGTATTGAGCCCCACGGCTTTGTTACAGAGACTCTCTGTCAAGCTTCTAAACAGGAACCCCTTGCTCTCTGTCTATCAGGTTGGTTATCTATCTATCCAGTCATTGGAACATGTTAGCCAGTGTCTGCTGAAGAGACTCTGTTCTGGGGGTAAGTTTCAAAGCCTCAGGGCAACATGGTTATGGATAAACTGAGGGGTTGTGGGCTTGGTGGTGCAGCAGTCATGCACCAGCAAAGACCTAATCAAGCCTATTCATCTCATAGGAGGGACATACCATCCTATTTATCTCTTGTGGTTCAACAACTCTTTACACTGTGGTCTACATATTCAACAACTTTACACTGTGGTCTACATATTCAACTACTGTACACTGTGGTCTACATATTCAACAACTTTACACTGTTGTCTACATATTCAACAACTTTACACTGTTGTCTACATATTCAACAACTTTACACTGTTGTCTACATATTCAACAACTTTACACTGTGGTCTACATATTCAACAACTTTACACTGTGGTCTACATATTCAACAACTTTACACTGTGGTCTACATATTCAACAACTTTACACTGTGGTCTACATATTCAACAACTTTACACTGTTGTCTACATATTCAACAACTGTACACTGTTGTCTACATATTCAACAACTTTACACTGTGGTCTACATATTCAACAACTTTACACTGTGGTCTACATATTCAACTACTGTACACAGTGGTCTACATATTCAACAACTTTACACTGTGGTCTACATATTCAACTACTGTACACTGTGGTCTACATATTCAACAACTTTACACTGTGGTCTACATATTCAACTACTGTACACTGTTGTCTACATATTCAACAACTTTACACTGTGGTCTACATATTCAACTACTCTTTACACTGTGGTCTACATATTCAACAACTGTACACTGTGGTCTACATATTCAACAACTTTACACTGTGGTCTACATATTCAACAACTTTACACTGTGGTCTACATATTCAACAACTTTACACTGTGGTCTACATATTCAACAACTGTACACTATGGTCTACATATTCAACAACTTTACACTGTGGTCTACATATTCAACAACTGTACACTGTGGTCTACATGTTCAACAACTTTACACTGTTGTCTACATATTCAACAACTTTACACTGTTGTCTACATATTCAACAACTTTTTACACTGTGGTCTACATATTAAACAACTGTACACTGTGGTCTACATATTCAACAACTTTACACTGTGGTCTACATATTCAACTACTTTACACTGTGGTCTACATATTCAACAACTTTACACTGTTGTCTACATATTCAACAACTCTTTACACTGTTGTCTACATATTCAACTACTTTACACTGTTGTCTACAAATTCAACAACTTTACACTGTGGTCTACATATTCAACTACTGTACACTGTGGTCTACATATTCAACAACTTTACACTGTGGTCTACATATTCAACAACTGTACACTGTGGTCTACATATCCAACTACTTTACACTGTGGTCTACATATTCAACAACTTTACACTGTTGTCTACATATTCAACAACTCTTTACACTGTTGTCTACATATTCAACTACTTTACACTGTTGTCTACATATTCAACAACTTTACACTGTTGTCTACATATTCAACTACTCTTTACACTGTTGTCTACATATTCAACTACTTTACACTGTTGTCTACATATTCAACAACTTTACACTGTTGTCTACATATTCAACTACTCTTTACACTGTTGTCTACATATTCAACTACTTTACACTGTTGTCTACATATTCAACAACTGTACACTGTGGTCTACATATTCAACAACTTTACACTGTTGTCTACATATTCAACAACTTTACACTGTGGTCTACATATTCAACAACTTTACACTGTTGTCTACATATTCAACAACTGTACACTGTGGTCTACATATTCAACAACTTTACACTGTTGTCTACATATTCAACAACTTTACACTGTGGTCTACATATTCAACAACTTTACACTGTTGTCTACATATTCAACAACTTTTTACACTGTGGTCTACATATTAAACAACTGTACACTGTGGTCTACATATTCAACTACTTTACACTGTGGTCTACATATTCAACAACTTTACACTGTTGTCTACATATTCAACAACTCTTTACACTGTTGTCTACATATTCAACTACTTTACACTGTTGTCTACATATTCAACAACTGTACACTGTGGTCTACATATTCAACTACTTTACACTGTGGTCTACATATTCAACAACTTTACACTGTTATCTACATATTCAACAACTTTACACTGTTGTCTACATATTCAACAACTTTACACTGTTGTCTACATATTCAACAACTTTACACTGTGGTCTACATATTCAACAACTTTACACTGTGGTCTACATATTCAACAACTTTACACTGTGGTCTACATATTCAACAACTTTACACTGTTGTCTACATATTCAACAACTTTACACTGTGGTCTACATATTCAACAACTTTACACTGTTGTCTACATATTCAACAACTGTACACTGTTGTCTACATATTCAACAACTTTACACTGTTGTCTACATATTCAACAACTTTTTACACTGTGGTCTACATATTAAACAACTGTACACTGTGGTCTACATATTCAACAACTTTACACTGTTGTCTACATATTCAACAACTCTTTACACTGTTGTCTACATATTCAACTACTTTACACTGTTGTCTACATATTCAACAACTTTACACTGTGGTCTACATATTCAACAACTGTACACTGTGGTCTACATATTCAACAACTTTACACTGTGGTCTACATATTCAACAACTGTACACTGTGGTCTACATATTCAACTACTTTACACTGTTGTCTACATATTCAACAACTTTACACTGTTGTCTACATATTCAACTACTTTACACTGTTGTCTACATATTCAACAACTTTACACTGTTGTCTACATATTCAACTACTCTTTACACTGTTGTCTACATATTCAACAACTGTACACTGTGGTCTACATATTCAACAACTGTACACTGTGGTCTACATATTCAACAACTTTACACTGTTGTCTACATATTCAACAACTTTACACTGTGGTCTACATATTCAACAACTTTACACTGTGGTCTACATATTCAACAACTTTACACTGTGGTCTACATATTCAACAACTTTACACTGTGGTCTACATATTCAACAACTTTACACTGTGGTCTACATATTCAACAACTGTACACTGTTGTCTACATCTTCAACAACTGTACACTGTGGTCTACATATTCAACAACTTTACACTGTTGTCTACATATTCAACAACTGTACACTGTGGTCTACATATTCAACAACTGTACACTGTGGTCTACATATTCAACAACTTTACACTGTTGTCTACATATTCAACAACTTTACACTGTGGTCTACATATTCAACAACTTTACACTGTGGTCTACATATTCAACAACTTTACACTGTGGTCTACATATTCAACAACTTTACACTGTGGTCTACATATTCAACAACTGTACACTGTGGTCTACATATTCAACAACTGTACACTGTTGTCTACATCTTCAACAACTTTACACTGTTGTCTACATATTCAACTACTCTTTACACTGTTGTCTACATATTCAACAACTTTACACTGTTGTCTACATATTCAACTACTCTTTACACGGTTGTCTACATATTCAACTACTTTACACTGTTGTCTACATATTCAACAACTTTTTACACTGTTGTCTACATATTCAACAACTTTACACTGTGGTCTACATATTCAACAACTTTACACTGTGGTCTACATATTCAACAACTTTACACTGTGGTCTACATATTCAACAACTTTACACTGTGATCTACATATTCAACAACTTTACACTGTGGTCTACATATTCAACTACTTTACACTGTGGTCTACATATTCAACAACTTTACACTGTGGTCTACATATTCAACAACTTTACACTGTGGTCTACATATTCAACGACTCTTTACACTGTTGTCTACATATTCAACAACTGTACACTGTGGTCTACATATTCAACAACTGTACACTGTGGTCTACATATTCAACAACTTTACACTGTGGTCTACATATTCAACAACTTTACACTGTTGTCTACGTATTCAACAACTTTACACTGTTGTCTACATATTCAACAACTTTACACTGTTGTCTACATATTCAACAACTTTACACTGTGGTCTACATATTCAACAACTTTACACTGTTGTCTACATATTCAACAACTTTACACTGTTGTCTACATATTCAACAACTTTACACTGTTATCTACATATTCAACAACTTTACACTGTTGTCTACATATTCAACAACTTTACACTGTTGTCTACATATTCAACAACTTTTTACACTGTGGTCTACATATTCAACTACTCTTTACACTGTGGTCTACATATTAAACTACTCTTTACACTGTGGTCTACATATTCAACTACTTTACACTGTGGTCTACATATTCAACAACTTTACACTGTGGTCTACATATTCAACAACTGTACACTGTGGTCTACATATTTGGTGATGCAGTACTGTCTCTCAGAGCTGCTTTGTCCTCAGAGATAATACATAGCAACAGTGTTATTATTGTAGTATACTACACATACTTTAAGCTTAGTAACAGAAATTAAGATATGGAGGAAAGGAATGCAAAACAGACTGACCACATTAGCCAGTAACATACTGCTGCAATTTGACAAGTGTAGGAAATAACTGCTGATGCTCTTATCACTATGCTAACCTGTAACACATATAGGCTCACCACATACACAGATAAATATAAACAGACATGCACTGGTGTACAAACACACACACAAACATAGGCTACTCACACACATACACAAGTACACCCCCCCCCCCCCTCCACACACACACACACACACACCACACACACGTGTAGGCCAATCCCACGCATACACACAAATATATATTAAATAAACACATACACGAGTGTGCTCAAATACACACACAAAAACACACACTTGTAAGCTACTCACACGCACACACAAAACACATACACCCCCTTCACGCAAGCACACACACACACACACACACACACAGTGACCTCCCATTGACTCAGGTCTGCAAACTACATTACAATCTCTGATTTACTGTATCACAGACATGATGAGTTTTCCAGCAGTCTTTCACCAGACCATAGGCACAGTGAGGGAGGTGTTCTACAGCTTTACCACTCTGGTGAAATACAAAGACCCTAATTCATTCACTGGAAACGACACTTTAAAAGTCTTCGTTCAGTGTTATGTGAACATATCTACAGTAAAACTAATCAAGCCTAAATTAATACTGGTATACTCATCTATGGGCCGATTCTTTTAACAATCATTTCATACCTTGAATTACATTGAGACCCAATCACATATGTCTCTTAGGAATTTAATTCCTAAATTAAACTAATATTAAGCTGAATTCTTGGTGGTTTTACAGTCTTTTTATACTCAAAAATAAAATAAAATAAACTGAATCCCTCGCAGTCCAGTTTTGGCCCGCGGGCTACCTGTTGCCGACCCCGACAGCAATGGACTTCTGGTGTGTTGAGTTTTAAACCCATCCTCCAACCCCCCCACCCCAGAATGACTAGCTTTATAACTACAGCACCAGAATGCCTAACTTTATAACTACAGTACCAGAATGACTAGCTTTATAACTACAGTAGCAGAACAGAATAACTAGCTATATAACTACAGTACCAGAATGACTAGCTATATAACTACAGTATCAGAACAGAATGACTAGCTTTATAACTACAGTAGCAGAACAGAATAACTAGCTATATAACTACAGTACCAGAACAGAATAACTAGCTATATAACTACAATACCAGAACACAATGACTAGCTATATAACTACAGTATCAGAACAGAATGACTAGCTATATAAACTACAGTACCAGAACAGAATGACTAGCTATATAACTACAGTAGCAGAATGACTAGCTTTATAACTACAGTAGCAGAACAGAATGACTAGCTTTATAACTACAGTAGCAGAACAGAATAACTAGCTATATAACTACAGTACCAGAATGACTAGCTTTATAACTACAGTAGCAGAACAGAATGACTAACTTTATAACCACAGTACCAGAATGACTAGCTTTATAACTACAGTAGCAGAACAGAATGACTTGCTATATAACTACAGTACCAGAAAATATTGACTAGCTATATAACTACAGTACCAGAACAGAATGACTAGCTATATAACTACAGTACCAGGACAGAATGACTAGCTATATAAACTACAGTACCAGAACAGAATGACTAGCTACAGTGGGGCAAAAAAGTATTTAGTCAGCCACCAATTGTGCAAGTTCTCCCATTTATAAAGATGAGAGAGGCCTGTAATTTTCATCATAGGTACCCTTCAACTATGTCAGACAAAATTGTTAAAGAATTCCAGAAAATCACATTGTAGGATTTTTTTATGAATTTATTTGCAAATTATGGTGGAAAATAAGTGTTTGGTCAATAACAAAAGTTTATCTCAATACTTTGTTATATACCCTTTGTTGGCAATGACAGAGGTCAAACGGTTTCTGTAAGTCTTCACAAGGTTTTCACACACTGTTGCTGGTATTTTGGCCCATTCCTCCATGCAGATCTCCTCTAGAGCAGTGATGTTTTGGGGCTGTTGCTGGGCAACACAGAACTTGAACAATTGGTGGCTGACTAAATACTATTTTGTCCCACTGTATATAACTACAGAAGCAGAATGACTAGCTATATAACTACAGTACCATAATGACTAGCTTTATAACTACAGTACCAGAACAGAATGAGTAGCTTTATAACTACAGTAGCAGAACAGAATACCTAGCTTTATAACTACAGTACCAGAACAGAATGACTAGCTATATAACTACAGTACCATAATGACTAGCTATATAACTACAGTACCAGAATGAGTAGCTTCATAACTACAGTACCAGAACAGAATGACCAGCTTTATAACTAGAGTACCAGGACAGAATGACTAGCTATATAACTACAATACCAGAACAGAATGACTAGCTATATAACTACAGTAGCAGAACAGAATGACTAGCTTTATAACTACAGTAGCAGAACAGAATGACTAGCTATATAACTACAGTAGCAGAACAGAATGACTAGCTATATAGAGTGCCTTGCGAAAGTGTTCGGCCCCATTGAACTTTGCGACATTTTGCCACATTTCAGGCTTCAAACATAAAGATATAAAACTGTATTTTTTTGTGAAGAATCAACAACAAGTGGGACACAATCATGAAGTGGAACGACATTTATTGGATATTTCAAACTTTTTTAACAAATCAAAAACTGAAAAATTGGGCGTGCAAAATTATTCAGCCCCCTTAAAGTTAATACTTTGTAGCGCCACCTTTTGCTGCAATTACAGCTGTAAGTCGCTTGGGGTATGTCTCTATCAGTTTTGCACATCGAGAGACTGAATTTTTTTCCCATTCCTCCTTGCAAAACAGCTCGAGCTCAGTGAGGTTGGATGGAGAGCATTTGTGAACAGCAGTTTTCAGTTCTTTCCACAGATTCTCGATTGGATTCAGGTCTGGACTTTGACTTGGCCATTCTAACACCTGGATATGTTTATTTTTGAACCATTCCATTGTAGATTTTGCTTTATGTTTTGGATCATTGTCTTGTTGGAAGACAAATCTCCGTCCCAGTCTCAGGTCTTTTGCAGACTCCATCAGGTTTTCTTCCAGAATGGTCCTGTATTTGGCTCCATCCATCTTCCCATCAATTTTAACCATCATCCCTGTCCCTGCTGAAGAAAAGCAGGCCCAAACCATGATGCTGCCACCACCATGTTTGACAGTGGGGATGGTGTGTTCAGCTGTGTTGCTTTTACGCCAAACATAACATTTTGCATTGTTGCCAAAAAGTTCAATTTTGGTTTCATCTGACCAGAGCACCTTCGTCCACATGTTTGGTGTGTCTCCCAGGTGGCTTGTGGCAAACTTTAAACAACACTTTTTATGGATATCTTTAAGAAATGGCTTTCTTCTTGCCACTCTTCCATAAAGGCCAGATTTGTGCAATATACGACTGATTCTTGTCCTATGGACAGAGTCTCCCACCTCAGCTGTAGATCTCTGCAGTTCATCCAGAGTGATCATGGGCCTCTTGGCTGCATCTCTGATCAGTCTTCTTCTTGTATGAGCTGAAAGTTTAGAGGGAAGGCCAGGTCTTGGTAGATTTGCAGTGGTCTGATACTCCTTCCATTTCAATAGTATCGCTTGCACAGTGCTCCTTGGGATGTTTAAAGCTTGGGAAATCTTTTTGAATCCAAATCCGGCTTTAAACTTCTTCACAACAGTATCTCGGACCTGCCTGGTGTGTTCCTTGTTCTTCATGATGCTCTCTGCGCTTTTAACGGACCTCTGAGACTATCACAGTGCAGGTACATTTATACGGAGACTTGATTACACACAGGTGGATTGTATTTATCATCATTAGTCATTTAGGTCAACATTGGATCATTCAGAGATCCTCACTGAACTTCTGGAGAGAGTTTGCTGCACTGAAAGTAAAGGGGCTGAATAATTTTGCACGCCCAATTTTTCAGCTTTTGATTTGTTAAAAAAGTTTGAAATATCCAATAAATGTCGTTCCACTTCATGATTGTGTCCCACTTGTTGTTGATTCTTCACAAAAAAATACAGTTTTATATCTTTATGTTTGAAGACTGAAATGTGGCAAAAGGTCGCAAAGTTCAAGGGGGCCGAATACTTTCGCAAGGCACTGTAACTACAGTACCAGAACAGAATGACTAGCTTCTCTTGTAAGGCGTATAGCACTACTATAAAGACACAGGGTTGGAAGTGAGTCTACAGTATGAATCATTATACAACCGGTGGATCTAATCCGGGATGCTGATTGGAGAAAACCCCATTCCTGCAGGTGTCATTCCTGCAGGTGTCCACAAATTACCATCGGATAAACTATGACGTTGAAATGCTCCTTTACTCTGTTCCATCTCACTGCGCAATCCACTTTCTCATCAGACCATCCAGGCACTTTATAAACTTGATTTCCACTATAAAAAGCATCTAGATATTATCTCACATTTCTTTTAGACTAGCATTTGGTTTTCAACAGCGGAGATTTGTATAAACCTTGTTGTCTCTCTCTCCGACATTTGCAACATTATTTCAATAATGAAATTTGATCTCCAGCTGTCCCATAGTAATGAACGTGTCGGAAGTCGGGACGAGACAGACAGGCAGACAGCTTTCCTCAGCCATTCCAAATTATGAATCAGCTGGCATCATTTTTTATGGCTATATACAAAGAAATGTCAAAAGGATACAGATAAACAGACTAAATGCACCTAGTTTGCAATTGTGTTAGCTGTGTTGTTGGCTAGCTCCTCTGAACAACAGTGTCCTGATGAGAGAGCACATTTTCTATGCCAGGCGAAATCGTGTATCAAATCAGCTGTGTAAAAATAAAGGGGGGGCATTTGATTACTTGTTCAGCAGTCTTATAGCTTGGGGGTAGAAGCTGTTAAGGAGCATTTTGGAACTAGATTAGCTCATTGTTATGGATGTATCCTAATAAATGTCACTAGAAAACAGTGTAAACAAATGCAAATGCAGCTACTTTGCTATTATTCTGGTTGCACTGTTTGCTGTGACTGTAAATTAGCCGTAGTTGGTTAGCTAGCAATCAAGGGATAAGAACGTTTGCATTTGGAACATTTAGAATGAGCGACTGGGTCGCGTACACAGATACAGTACAAAAAGACTTGGCGACTGGGTCGTGTCTCTGGCAACCAAACTGATAGAACGAACAACCAGCAAACTTAGTTTGTGTCGGGACTATATCTCGTGGAAGGATGAAATAGTATGAATAAATTCCCCAAAAATATTTTGGGGGATGAAAATATGTCCATAATTATTTGAATACGTTGGTAACCCATTGTATAGAAGTGATAATGCCCTCAATGCCGGTGTTTGGAGGATATATTGGCACGGTTTGCTAACGTGCCAATATATCACCCAAACACCGACTAAACCCAAACAGTGGTTCCTTCCTCCTTTTTTATTTACGACAGTGTAGCTCAGTGACGTCCACAACACCATGCTGTCTCCTGGCTGACCAAGCATGGAAATGCTTACTCAATAAAACCCCCCCGTGCCCCAGCCTGGCCCGCCTGTCCTTTCCGGAGACAGACAGAGAGGCCCTCATCACCAGGGTGGTGGCATACAGAGGGAAGATTGATATGAATCATTACACCATTAGTACACCACCCTCCACATTGTCCCCATCGACTCCGGAAAAATCTTTTTTGTTTTGTGCAAAAAGTTAGGGTTGAAAGTTAGGGGTAAAAGTTAGGGGTAAAATGTATTAGTATTACTTTGAGTTTTGTTTCCCTGGTCACTATATTACATGTAGGTATGCGTAATACATACTTTTTTGCATTGATCAAACGGTTTCTCTTCACCACTCTCATCAAAACTACTTTTAGTTTGAGATATTCATTCATATTAGTTTGTGATACTCATAGATTCACAACAAACTTCTGCATAAATCACACCTCATGCAACTCCTGTGTTCAGCCAACTGTTTTTGTGAAAAGTATTTTGTTTGGTAGGCCTACCAGGCAGTCCCACTGGCAGCAGGCCCACAGGAATGTGAGAGTAGAGTAGTTCTGCCAAAAGTGGGTGGCAGCATGCACGTCGGTCTACACTGTGTGTATCCCAAATTACAGCATATTCACTTTATGTCTTTTCCAACAGTCTTGAAGGAGTTCCCACATATGCTGAGCACTTGTTGGCTGTTTTTCCTTCACACAGTGGTCCGACTCATCCAAAACCATCTCAATTGGGTTGAGGTCGGGGGATTGTGGATGCCAGGTCATCTGATGCAGCACTCCATCCCTCTCCTTCTTGGTCAAATAGATCTTACACAGCCTGAAGGTGTGTTGGGTCCTGTTGAAAAACAAATGATAGTGGGACTAAGTGCAAACCAGATGGGATGGCGTATCGCTGCAGAATGCTGTGGTAGCCATGCTGGTTGAGTGTGGCTTGAATTCTAAATAAATCACTGACATTGTCACCAGCAAAGCACCCCCACACCATCACATCTCCTCCTCCATGCTTTAGGGTGGGAAATACACATGCAGAGATCATCTGTTCACCCACACTCTGTCTCACAAAGACATGGAGGTTGGAACCAAAAATCTCAAATCTGGACTCCAGACTAAAGGACAGATTTCCACCGGTCTAATGTCCATTGCTCGTGTTTCTTGGCCCAACCAAGTCTCTTCTTCTTATTGGTGTCCTTTAGTAGTGGTTTCTTTGCAGCAATTTGACCATGAAGGCCTGATTCACACAGTCTCCTCTGAACAGTTGATGTTGAGATGTGTCTGTTGAACTCTGTGAAGCATTTATTTGGGCTGCAATTTCTGAGGCTGGTAACTCTAATGAATTTATCCTCTGTAGCAGAGATAACTCTGGGTCTTCCTTTCCTGTGGTGGTCCTCATGAGAGACTGTTTCATCATAGCACTTGATGGTTTTTGTGACTGCATTTGAAGAAACTTTCAAAGTTCTTGAAATGTTCCTCTTCCTCTGTTGTTTCTCTTTGCTTATTTGAGCTCTTCTTGCCATAATATGGACTTGGTCTTTTACCAAATAGGGTTATATTCTGTATACCACAACACAACACAACTGATTGGCTCAAATGCATTAAGGAAAGAATCTCAAATATGAAATATTTAGCTCAGTGGACATCAGCAGAGACTGAGAGACAACAGTGGTGTTGAGCGCCGGAGGACAACCCCTGTAGGTTCAGAGGAAGAACAGTGGTATTGAGCGCCTGAGGACAACCCCTATAGGTTCAGAGGGAGAACAGTGGTGTTGAGCGCCTGAGGACAACCCCTATAGGTTCAGAGGGAGAACAGTGGTGTTGAGCGCCTGAGGACAACCCCTATAGGTTCAGAGGGAGAACAGTGGTGTTGAGCGCCGGAGGACAACCCCTGTAGGTTCAGAGGGAGAACAGTGGTGTTGAGCGCCTGAGGACAACCCCTGTAGGTTCAGAGGGAGAACAGTGGTGTTGAGCGCCTGAGGACAACCCCTGTAGGTTCAGAGGGAGAACAGTGGTGTTGAGCGCCTGAGGACAACCCCTGTAGGTTCAGAGGGAGAACAGTGGTGTAGAGCGCCGGAGGACAACCCCTGTAGGGTCAGAGGGAGAACAGTGGTGTTGAGCGCCGGAGGACAACCCCTGTAGGTTCAGAGGGAGAGGGGGCACCATGAGGAAGCAGTGTGGGATGGGGGCTGCACAGTGCCTGGTTGGATGGATGGGGATTCCCCCTTTACATGGGAGTTGGCTATTCACTTATAACAGTCAGCGTTTTTCTATCATAGCACACTAGCTATATACAAATCAAATCTAAATGTATTCACATACACATGGTTAGGCGATGTTAATGAGTGTAGCG
Organism: Oncorhynchus mykiss; assembly: GCF_013265735.2. NCBI lineage: Eukaryota > Metazoa > Chordata > Actinopteri > Salmoniformes > Salmonidae > Oncorhynchus > Oncorhynchus mykiss. The sequence continues at coordinate 566,580 of NW_023493685.1, forward strand.
AAATGCTTGTGCTTCTAGTTCCCACAATGCAGTAATATCTAACAATTCCACAACAACTACCTAATACACACAAATCCCAGTAAAGTAATGGAATAAGAATATGTACATTTTAATATTTGGATGAACAATGACAGAGCCGCATAGGCAAGATACAATAGATGGTATAAAATACAGTATATACATTTGAGATGAGTAATGCAAGATAAGTAAACATTATTAAAGTGGCATTATTAAAGTGACTAGTGATCCATTTATTAAAGTGGCCACTGATTTCAAATCTGTATACAGGCAGTTAGTGGTGGCTGTTTAACAATCTGATGGTCTTGAGATAGAAGCTGATTTTCAGTCTCTCGGTCCCAGCTTTGATGCACCTGTACTGACCTCGCCTTCTGGGTGGTAGCGGGGTGAACAGGCAGTGGCTCGGGTGGTTGTTGTCTTTGATTATCTTTTTGGCCTTCCTGTGACATCAGGTGCTGTATGTGTCCTGGAGAACAGGTAGTTCGCCCCTGGTGGTGCGTTGTGCAGACCGCACCACCTTCTGGAGAGCCTTGCGGTTGTGGGCGGTGCAGTTGCCGTACCAGGCGGTGATACAGCCCGACAGGATGCTCTCAATTGTGCATCTGTAAAAGTGTGTGAGGGTTTAGGTGACAAGCCACATGTCTTTAGCCTCCTGAGGTTGAAGAGGCGCTGTTGCGGCTAATCAATCCCACTACTGTTGTGTCGTCTGCAAACTTGATGATTGAGTTGTAGGCGTGCATGGCCACACAGTCATTGGTGAACAGCGAGTACAGGAGAGGGCTGAGCACGCACCCTTGTGGGGCCCCAGTGTTGAGGTTCAGCGAAGTGGAGATGTTGTTTCGTACCTTTACCACCTGGGGGGGGCCCGTCAGGAAGTCCAGAACCCAATTGCACAGGGCGGGGTTTTCCACAATACACTAATTACATCATGGTTAGACCACCATTTGGTTAGACCACTAGTTAACCACCATGTTTACTTTCTTCCCACACCACGTGTAGGCCTAACAAATCAATCCATATAGGACGCATGTAGCCTACCATTAAGAAGTTAACATTTGTCAGGCAAACTATTCAGACATCATATCCCCATCAGGTTGTCACTATAAGCTTTTTAATTACACGTTCATGTATTCATTATAAAAGTTATTAATTGTAAAAGTTCTTATGTTAGGCATATCTTTCTTATATTATCACATTTAATTGGTATCAATCCATTCTTGAGCACTCATATGTGGCCCAACACTTCTGACACAGCCCACTGAGATGAGATAAAACTCACAGAGGCTGGCTATGGTCAGGAGAACGATTTGTGATAGGGAGATATGTATCATAACATGGTTAGTGACAGTTTGGTCATGCCATCACAATTACAACTGCCAACCTGTCTCAGCGGCTACACTGTAACTACAAAGTTACAATGTAACTACAATGTAGCCTAACTACAATGCAACCTTGCGGACAAAATAAATGACAGCAATGACTGCAACACTGCAAAAGAAAATGCCGCCTGAGCCCACTAAATAATAGTAGGCTACACTTTTATTTATCCAAAATACTTTGCCTACCTTCCAACTGTTTGGTTGGCGAGCTGTTTCATGCGATTAAACTGTTTCTTCATGTTTGCGTCCTTGCTCCACCGTATCCAACAAGTTTCAAAAATTTGCAAGGCCCCCTCTTTGATCCTTTTAGAAAGCAAGTCCAGAAGTTGACCTAGGTCGCTGCCATTGTATTTCTGAAAATGTTACGTTGACTCTGCTGCTCGTCGCCGAATAGGTGTTGTTGGAGCGTTCTAATAAGAATCGATTGTCATTCCCCGCAATGTTTTTTCCTCTTACAAAGTGAATAGGCAATTACAGGACACAGCCCCGTTCAGTTTTCGCTCTTTCCATTTTCACTTTGTGGGCTACTCCTATAACCCAAATGCTGTGCTGAACAGTGGTGTGTAAAAGGAGGAAGTGCAATTCACTTCCCTACTGTAGGCTAGCCTACATGGCCCGCTAGTGAGTGACATGTGATACCTTGGTAAAACAACCCTGTCGAAGTGACACACTTATAATGGGCAATTATGAGTACGAAAAAAACGGACAAAACAATGTGTAAAGCGAATGGTTTGAGATGCATTAACGGTTTTCTAACTGTCACGCGGTTTACTATAGGTTTAAAAGGGCTTATCCACCTATGTGATTCAACAGCAGCACACAATAGGCTTGCAATACCTTAGCTACAGTAGGGGTCAGTGAAACTATTTCTCTATGGACATTTTTGCTTTTTGAAATTGGTAATGCCATTATGTCCACCCAGGGATGTGCTCAACATGATGTAAACAATGTTTCTAATCAGTGACTAGGAAGTCAGGCTTACAAAATCATACTCTCAAGTCATTAAATAAAGAGCACTATGGCCATACAATATGTTATTACAATGTTCTTACAATGATTTTAAAATGTTATGTTACAACAAATGTGTTATTACAGTGCTGTGATATGAATGCCACATGGTGACTGAGCATTAATTACTGTTAATAGTATGTATGTATAAGTCTAACAGATCTCTTGATGTGAACTTCATGAGGTGTTTCATATGGCCATGGATGGAATCAATGGAAATTGCCACCCTGTCATTCATCAGTTGTATGGATTGAGGTAGGTATGGTGAGCTGATACTGGATCTATGCTTGGGGGGTAATACCTGGAGCCTTCAATGTCTGCTGTCATTTCCAGTGTTCTGCTGCTCCCTTGTGGCATGACATGCATAACATGCCTTCTCACAGAATGAGTGTTGAATGTGCATATGTCTTCATTGATTTTGACAAGAAACATAGCATGCCCATATGCATACATTTGTATTTTAAAAGCATTGCAATAGACAGAAAATGATATGAATCATGTATTTTCACATTGTGGGGGATGTAGCCCCTTAGGACACTGTCACTAGCCAGCCACCACCAGGTACTCATCCCTGCACCTTAGAGCTGCCCTATACCCGTAGAGTCATTGAACACTGGTCACTTTAATAATGTTTACATACTCTTTTGCCCTTTTAGATATATATATATATATATTCTGTATTCTAGTCAACTGTTTCTATTCCGGACTCTCATTGCTCGCTCTATTCATATACTGTCCATACTGTCTATACACACCAACTGTTTCTATTCATATACTGTCCATACTGTCTATACACACCAACTGTTTCTATTCATATACTGTCCATACTGTCTATACACACCAACTGTTTCTATTCATATACTGTCCATACTGTCTATACACACCAACTGTTTCTATTCATATACTGTCCATACTGTCTATACACACCAACTGTTTCTATTGCGGACTCTCATTGCTCACTCTATTCATATACTGTCCATACTGTCTATACACACCAACTGTTTCTATTCATATACTGTCCATACTGTCTATACACACCAACTGTTTCTATTCATATACTGTCCATACTGTCTATACACACCAACTGTTTCTATTCATATACTGTCCATACTGTCTATACACACCAACTGTTTCTATTCATATACTGTCCATACTGTCTATACACACCAACTGTTTCTATTGCGGACTCTCATTGCTCGCTCTATTCATATACTGTCCATACTGTCTATACACACCAACTGTTTCTATTCCGGACTCTCATTGCTCGCTCTGATCTTCCTAAATGTCTTGTTTTTCTCCTTCTTTTTCCTTTTTACATTTGTTCTTTTTTAATACTTTTTAAAAATAACAATAATAATATATTTTACTGTTAGTCATTACTGCACTGGTGGAGCTAGGAACAGAAGAATTCCGCTGCACCCACAGTAACATCTGCAAATGTGTGTATGCGACCAATACATTTTGATTTGATTTAATGATTTATATTTTTAAATAAGCTGTCAATCAACAGAACAACATCTGGAAGGGCATAACAAATCAAATCAAAGTTTATTTGTCACATGCGCCGAATACAACATACAACCTTACTGACAAGCCCTTAACCAACAGTGCAGTTCAAGAAAGAGTTAAGAAAATATTTAACAAATAAACAAAAGTAAAAAATAATAAAAAGTAACACAATAAAAGAACAATAACGAGGGTATATATAAGGGGAGTCAATGTGCGGGGCCATTTGATTAATTGTTCAGCAGTCTTATGGCTTGGGGGTAGAAGCTGTTAAGGAGCCTTTTGGTCCTAGACTTGGAGCTCTAGTACCACTTGCCGTGCGGTAGCAGAGTAAACTGTCTATGACTTGGTGACTGGAGTCTCTGACAATATTTTAGGCTTTCCTCTGACACCGCCTAGTATATAGGTCCTGGATAGCAAGAAGCTTGGCACCAGTGATGTACTGGGACGTACGCCTACCCTCTGTAGCGCCTTACAGTCAGATGCCGAGCAATTGTCATACCAGGCGTTGATGCAACCGGTCAGGATGCTCTTGATGGTGCAGCTGTAGAACTTTTTGGGGATCTGGGAACCCATGCCAACTCTTTTCAGTCTCCTGAGGGGGAAAAGATGTTGTCGTGCCCTCTCAACGACTGTCTTGGTGTGTTTGGACTATGATAGTTCGTTGGTGATGTGGACACCAAGGAACTTGAAACTCTCGACCCGCTCCACATCGGCCCCGTTGATGTTAATGGGGGCCTGTTCGGCCCGCCTTTTCCTGTAGTCCACGATCAGCGCCTTTGTCTTGCTCACAATGAGGGAGAGGTTGTTGTCCTGGCACCACACTACCAGGTCTCTGACTTCCTCCCTGTAGGCTGTCTCATCGTTGTCGGTGATCAGGCCTACCACTGTTGTGTCGTCAGCAAACTTATTGATGGTGTTGAAGTCGTGTTTGGCCACACTGTCGTGGGTGAACAGGGAGTGCAGGAGGGAACTAAGTACACAGCCCTGAGTGGCCCCAGTGTTGAGGATCAGCATGACAGACGTGTTGTTGCCTACCCTTACCACCTGGGTGCGGCCCTTCAGGAAGTCCAGGATCCATTTGCAGAGGGAGATGTTTAGTTCTAGGGTCCTTAACTAATGGTAACAGCCATCATTCTATTGATATACCAACATTTTTTAACACTTACATTTGTATTACATGATCTATTAAATACTTTAATTGTCTTATTAAATTTACTTAAATTCTGTTAGTTGTCGGTAATCTGCCACTATGGTCGTGGTCACTGAGTTCAGGTCCATTCTGACGTTCAAGGTATTTATTATAACTGACCCTATGTGGTCCTCCCCCCACTCCTCTCTTCATGATGTGGTGTGTGCGTATGACGTATCTCATCCACAACCTTATCAAGTGAAACAACCTACAGATTGAAACGGCTAGCACGGATAATCCACTGACAGTCCATCATCTATTTGATTTGCATTCCCTTTCAAGATTGTTTGATCAAAATCAGATGTGTAATTGTCTGGTTTAGTCTGACACATGATTGCTGTTTTTGCCTCACATCTATAATTAGATGGTCATTTGATGTGTAAGCCTGGGCCTACTTGGCTGATAAAACCCATATAGAAAACAGAAACAGTAGTTTAGGTTGATGCATAAAAAACTATTAACAGTTCAGTCAATGAAGAGGGTGGTTCGCACATAAGACAAACTCGGAAATATGATGTGGTACTTGGCTCTAATAAAGAGGGTATAGCCTACTAAAAGCTCTAGTCTAAGACTACAGAACAGAGCGCCACCCTTTGGTGGTGTTGAAGGACAGCTAGTGGTACAGTTGGCTTCTTGGTCTTCTAGGCAACCGTCGGTCTACTTCAGATTGACGAAAAATACCTAGAAATGTCCAGAGAAATACAAAACATCACTCTTCTTTACTGTTTGGATATGGGTTTTCATTCGCTCAATTACGTGATAACGCCATAATAACAGAGCTAGACTATTCATTTCCAATGGAGCCCAAAGTGCCAGCTATCAACGTTCCCCTGTCAGACAGGCTCGTGTTGTTTCTGAGCAGGGGTCATGTCCAAGTGGTGGGGCTCTTCAGCCTTATAGTAGTCGATAAATACTGTTACTATACAAGTGGCACACTCCACAGCTGCTGCTCGGGTAAAGCTATAACAACCACATTTTTATCAATCAACTTACCTGTCAACTTTATTAAAGATTAACTGTCAGATAAATCAATGAAACTGGTCATTTAAGTATGAATCAGAAAATTCAACTCTGGTTCAAAAAGTGAAGAGTTTGAAGGTATTTACTTATTTGTAATTGAATGTCTTCCTTCAATGGGATAGTTTATTTTAAGAGGGAAAGTTCAGCGATGTTACATAATGATATTTGTTTACATACCTTTGTTTTTTGAGTTGTTGAAATGGATCTTTGAAGACGTGCCCACAGTTTCATAGAAATTTGGTTGAATAATGTGACTTAAATTAAATGCTATTTTTTTTTATTAAAGCTGTTTCCATTCTTACAGTCTTATTGGAGGACAAAATATACTTCAGGAATGAAAAGACTCCTCAGACTCAAGTCACACTCTTGATGTGTGGTGGAAAACGTTCATCCTATCACGTGAAATTCTCCCTTCTAGGAAGTGAAATATTTGTGCCTAAGATTACATATTTCGTCATTACATTCAATACACTATAACTCCCCCACCAAGACGGAAAGACAAACAAGTATCAGGAAAGATCAACAAGTTATGAGGTTAATATCAATGTCAAATGATTAGACCATTTAACATTGAGCCAACACTACATCCATTGTTTTGGTCCTTGCTGTTTCACAGAAAATGATGTTTCTCACCTGACCTTTATTTTATTAAGGCATAATATTATCATTTATGGTATGTGGTGGTATAATTTAGAGGTTTATATTTTCTGACCTTGTATTCAAAAGTAGGATGAACATTATTTGATGGCATATGAACAGGGCCAGGAGTTTTTCCTAACCCGGTGACATGACCAGGAAAACCTCCAGATTCTATTTATACATAAGGTGGTCAGGAAAATTCATAGCTCTATATGAAACCTATAACCTTAAAGTACAGTGGCTTACGAAAGTATTCACCCCTCTTGGCATTTTTCTTATTTTGTTGCCTTACAACCTGGAATTAAAATAGATTTTGGGGGGTTTGTATCATTTGATTTACACAACAACTATCACTTTGAAGATGTATAATATGTTTTCTTGTGAAACAAACAAGAAATAAGGCAACAAAAAAAAACAGAAAACTTGAGCGTGCATAACTATTCACCCCCCCAAGTCAATAATTTGTAGAGTCACCTTTTGCAGCAATTACAGCTGCAAGTCTCTTGGGGTATGTCTCTAGAAGCTTGCCACATCTAGCCACTGGGATGTTTGCCCATTCTTCAAGGCAAACCTGCTCCAGCTCCTTCAAGTTAGATGGGTTCCACTGGTGTACAGCAATGTTTAAGTCATACCACAGATTCTCAATTGGAAGTTTTAAATGCCTTTCCAAGACATTTAAAACTTTCCCTGTAAACCACTTGAGTGTTGCTTTAGCAGAATGCTTAGTGTCATTGACCTGCTGGAAGGTGAACCTCCATCCCAGTCTCAAATCTCTGGAAGACTGAAACAGGTTTTCCTCAAGATTTTCCCTGTATTTAGTACCATCCATCATTCATTCAATTCAGACCAGTTTCCCAGTCCCTGCCAATGAAAAACATTCCCACAGCATGATGCTGCCACCACCATGCTTCACTGTGGGGATGGTGTTCTTGGGGTGATGCGAGGTGTTGGGTTTGTGCCAGACTGTCACGACTTCCACCGAAGTCGGCTCCTCTCCTTGTTCGGGCAGCGTTCGGCGATCGATGTCACCGGCTTTCTAGCCACCGCCGCTCCATTTTTCATCTTTCCATTTGTTTTGTCTTGTTCCTTACACACCTGGTTTTCATTCCCTAATCATACTGAATGTATTTAGTCCTCTGTTCCCCTACTTGTCTTTGTGTGTAATTGTTTATTGTTTGATGGTGTTTTGTCTGGCGCTATACTTTATCACTGTTTCCGTGTTATTTTGGCACGTTGATTTTTCATGTATGTTATTTGTGGAACTGAATTCAAATGCGACTATTTATTTCACTCTGCCTCCCTCGCCATTCCAACCATTATTATGAGCCGTTTGTGAGTGGATTGATGGTAATTCAGTAGTTATGTAGAATGACAACTTATATAGACAGTCATATAATGAGGCCGCTTGTCCATGTGTTCTATAACACACTCATCATTTTGGTATTTTATTAGGATCCCCATTAGCTGTTGCCATAGCAGCAGCTACACTTCCTGGGGTCCACACAAAACATGAAACATGACATAATACAGAACATGAATAGACAAGAACAGCACAAGGACAGAACTACATACATTTAAGATGTGACACAGAGCCTCTATGCTGTACTTCTATAGTATTTTAGGCAATAGCTCTATCTGCAGAAGCAGGGTTTCTGTCCCTGTATTCTAACTGCATAATGTATATTGAAATGTAAGCTATTCATTTCACAACTAGTATTCATAATACTATTCATAATAACAGTCATGGGGAAATCATTTTGATTGATCCATACAAAGTCCTGACAAGTATGTTTGAAGTTAGATCAAAAGTATTGCATTTAACGGTAATCACTTAAGCGAACAATATCTGAACATTTCTTGCATTTTGTCTCATTGTTTGATGATCTGGTAGCATTTTTCTGCCTAGCTATCTGGACCATTCCAAGAAAATTACTTATCAACGTCCCCCTCCGCTATCTTCACCCCACCTCCGCCCCTCACCTCCACTTCCCTCCTTGTCTTCGGTCCTCCACATCCTCCCATTCCTCCACCTCCCTCCTCCTCATCCACCTCACCCCTCCTCCTCCCTTCTTATTCCTTATCAGCACTCTTGCGTAACCTCTAGACTTAAGAGCACTAACAACCCATGGGCTGTTTCCAGTCTTACACAGTCTGACCCAACACCATGGCTCTTTATGAGTCTAAGACCGAGCTCTGGGACCTGGACATCAATGTGATCCAGCCAGAAGGGAAAGGTCCAGATCCAGCCACAGATGGAAACAGCAGTACCGAGTCGTTCAGGGATGCGTTCCAACGTTATATCCAGCCCTGTCTGGCAGAGCTGCTGGGTTCATCTCTGTTTATCTTTGTGGGGTGTCTGTCTGTGATCGAGAACACAGAGGGCACCGGAAGGCTGCAGCCGGCCCTGGCACACGGCCTGGCCCTGGGCATCGTTATCGCTGTGCTGGGGGAGATCAGGTAAGGCTGGGGGCCCCTCTGGGGGTGGGTGGGGAGAGGCTGGAAGGTGATAACCTGGTCCTAGATCTGTTTGTGCTGTAAAACCAACTTTTCTGGCCATGACATGGTATAGGTTTTGGGACAAGGCTGGGAAGTTGATGCTCAGGTTTTCAAATGTTAGCAGAGCAGCAGAAGAGTCTGTTCCTAGGCTTTCAACATGCAGCATGTTGATGCATAACAGATTGTGTAAAAGCATTGCAAAAATGAAGACTTGTAATGGATCTGTTGATCAGCATTGACTTGAAGTTTTATGACTGTGCTTTCAAAGTAGCCTACAATAGATCATTAAAATGCACAACAGGATTTTAAAATCACACTTGTATCATTTTGATGAGGCAATCTACATTAGCATTTTTTCTTAATATGGTTTTATTGTTGCTACTTGCCTCTATATTTAAAATAGTTTGTTTTGTTTTCTAAAGGATGTGCCTCATATAAAAAACTATTGTGAACTGTTTAAAATAAAACAACTTAATTAAAATGTATTAGGGTAATTCAATTGTTCCATGTCTTTCTCTGCAGTGGGGGCCACTTCAACCCAGCAGTGTCTGTGTCTGTGTTTCTGATCGGGGGTCTCAACATCATACTGCTGGTCCCCTACATACTTGCTCAGATGTGTGGAGGGATGATAGGGGCAGGACTAGCCAAGGTGGGTACTCTGTAGCCTACTAAAAGGTTTGTTGAACTTCTACTCATACTAACTTGGTATTTAATAGGATCTTAATTATAATTGTTCTTATTTATTGACATTGAAGACATGTACATTTATTTAACTTCATTATTTGGTAACAATATGTACTTTCTAGTACAAACATTCAAGAATTCAATATACAGTATTTGGTAACTACCTGGCACCAAATGGGTAGGCCTACTGTCACTAAAGACTATGTAAACATCAGGAAAATATCAGCTAGATCTTTCACACTTTCAGAGGTTTGATCGTCCCATAACACACAACACTTGTACAATCTGCACTTATCCTAACAGTATGATCATCCTCATTCTGTCAACACTTCAGATATGGATCATGACAATAATCTCTTTCTGCACCTACCCTGCTCTTCTCTTGGCTGCTATCAGGACAGTAAAACGATAAAGCAATTGACGTCCATGAGGGTTGAGTGACCAGGCAGTCACCCACTCTACTCGATTGGCAGTCATGTACATGTACAGTACAGTGTCCTTAGAGATGAACAAGATTAGTTGAGTCTGTGTTTCACCACCTTGTAAAGTCAAGAGCTCATTGGCCATTACCCTGCAAGCACTTTTCGGTCCTTGGAAGTTGTGGGAACATAGGTTTTTGGTTTCCCATTGGTTCTGGGAACGAAGCCATATGTTTCCTGACCGGTAAAATTGTATGTTTTTTAAACATTCTGAGAACATACGTTTTTTTTAAACTGCTTTGTTGGTTAAGGGCTTGTAAGTAAGCATTTCACTGTACGATCTACATCTGTTGTATTCAGTGCATGTGACAAATACAATTAGATTTAATTTCATTTATTCTGGGAATGTTAATTTTTAGGTTTCAGGGAGGTACTGAGGATGTTTTACTATGGTTCCCAAAAATATTTTCAGACGCCTCACAAGTCCTCAACTGGCAGCTTCATTAAATAGTACCTGCAAAACACCAGGTTCAACGTCAACAGTGAAGAGGTGACTCCGAGATGCTGGCCTTCTAGGCAGAGTTCCTCTGTCCAGTGTCTGTGTTCTTTTGCTCATCTTAATATTTTATTTTTTATTGGCCAGTCTGAGATATGGCTTTTTCTTTACAACTCTGCCTAGAAGGCCAACATCCTGGAGTTGCCTCTTCATTGTTGACGTTGAGACTGGTGTTTTGCAGGTACTATTTAATGAAGCTGCCAGTTGAGGACTTGTGAGGCGTCTGTTTCTCAAACTAGACACTCTAATGTACTTGTCCTCTTGCTCAGTTGTGCACTGGGGCCTCACACTCCTCTTCCTATTCAGGTTAGAGCCAGTTTGTGCTGTTCTGTGAAGGGAGAACACAGTGTTGTATGAGATCTTCAGTTTCTTGGCAATTTCTCACCTGGAATAGCCTTCATTTCTCAGAACAATAATAGACTGACGAGTTTCAGAAGAAAATGCTTTGTTTTTGGCCATTTTGAGCCTGTAATCGAACCCACAAATGCTTATGCTCCAGATACTCAACTAGTCTAAAGAAGGCCAGTTTTATTGCTTTTTAATCAGAACAACAGTTTTCAGCTGTGCTAACATAATTGCAAAAGGTTTTTCTAATGATCAATTAGCCTTTTAAAATGATAAACTTGGATTAGCTAACACAACGTGCTAATTGTTGCTGATAATGGGGCTCTGCACACCTATGTAGATATTCCATTCAAAATCTGCCGTTTCCAGCTACAGTAGTCATTGACAACATGAACAATGTCTACACTGTATTTCTGATCAATTTGATGTTATTTTAATGGACAAAAATGTGCTTTTCTTTCTTTTTTGACCCAAAACTTTTGAACGGTAGTGTATATGTTCAAATCAAAATATATTTAACATTTTATATTTTTCAAAGTAGCCACCCTTTGCCTTGATGACAGCTTTGAAAACTAGGGATTCTCTCAACCAGCTTCATGAGGTAGTCACCTAGAATGCATTTCAATTAACTGGTGTGCCTTGTTTAAAGTTAATTTGTGGAATTCCTTTCCTTCTTAATGCGTTTGAGCCAATAAGTTGTGTTGTGACATGATAGGGTTGGTATACAGAAGATAGCCCTATTTGGTAAGTACCAAGTTGATGTTATGGCAAGAACAGCTCAAATAAGCAAAGAGAAATGACAGTCCATCATTACTTTAAGACATGAAGGTCAGTCAATCCAAAACAGTTCAAGAACTTTAACAGTTTCTTCAAGTGCTGTCGCAAAAACCATTGAGGGCTTAGATGAAACGGGCTCCCATGAGGACCGCTACAGGAAAGGAAGACCCAGTGTTACCTCTGCTGCAGAGGATAAGTTCATTAGAGTTACCAGCCTCAGATTGCAGCCCAAATAAATGCTTCACAGAGTTCAAGTAACAGACACATCTCAACATCAACTGTTCAGAGGAGACGGAGTGAATCAGGCCTTCATGGTCAAATTGCTGCAAAGAAACCACTACTAAAGGACACTTATAAGAAGAAGAGACTTGCTTGGACCAAGAAACACGAGCAATGGACATGGTGGAAATCTGTCCTTTGGTCAAATTTGAGATTTTTGGTTCCAACCGCTGTGTCCCTGTGAGACGCAGAGTAGGTGAACAGATGACCTCTGCATGTGTGGTACCCACTGTGATGCATGGAGGAGGAGGTGTGATGGTGTGGGGCCACTTTTCTGGTGGTTTGCGCTTAGTGGGACTATCATTTGTTTTTCAACAGGACAATGACTCAACACACCTCCAGGCTGTGTAAGGGCTATTTGACCAAGAAGGAGAGTGATGGAGTGCTGCATCAGATGACCTGGCCTCCACAATCACACGACCTCAACCCAATTGAGATGGTTTGGGATGAGTTGGACCGCTGAGTGAAGGAAAAGCAGCCAGCAAGTGCTCAGCATATGTGGGAACTCCTTCAAGACTGTTGGAAAAGCATTCCAGGTGAAGCTGTTTGAGAGAATGCCAAGAGTGTGCAAAGCTGTCATCAAGGCAAAGGGTGGCTACTTTGTATTTTGATTTGTTTAACACTTTTTTGATTAGTACACGATTCCATGTGTTATTTCATAGTTTGATTGTCTTCACTATTATTCTACAACGTAGAAAATAATACAAATAAAGACAAACCCTTGAATGAGTAGGTGTGTCCAAACTTTTGGCTCGTACTGTATATTATTTTTTATCACACTTGAAAAGACAAACTCTGAACAGATGTAGAATATGACCAGTGGAAAGTAGCAGTCGATAAGCAAATGTTAAATAATGTTCTTCTGTATCTGGACCTATACTTTTCTCCCTACAGATCCTATATTCATATCAGTAATATCTCCTTCTCCAGGTGATTTCCCCATCCATGAACTATGCCAAAGTTTCAGGGGCAGCATTCGACACAGTGCAGGCCGACACCCAGATAGTACCAGCCACGGTGGCAGAGGTGATCATGACTCTGTTCCTGACGATGGTGGTGTGTATGGGGGCCGTGAATGGACGCACGCGCAGCCTGTTGGCCCCTCTCTGCATCGGGCTGACCGTGACCGCAGACATCCTGGCTGGGTGAGGACCCATGGGGTAGAAGGTGTGGTGTAAGAGCGGTGGGTGGGGTGGTCGTGGAGTGGATTGATGTAAGGTGTGTGGGTAAGCGATAGGATGGGAGGAGGGCTGGAAAGGTTTGAGAAATTAGCCTGGAGAAAGACTGTACTGTACATTCTGCAGAACAACTTTTTAGATACAAACAAATCAAATCAAATGTTATTAGTCACATCCGCCGAAAACACCAGTGAACCTTACACCTTACACCTTACACCTTACAGTGAAATGCTTACTTACGAGCCCCTAACCAACAATGAAGTTTTAAAAAATTATAAGAATAAGAGATAAAAGTAACAAGCAATTAAAGAGCAGCAGTAAAATAACAATAGCGGGACTATATACAGGCGGTACCGATACAGAGTCAGTGTGCGGGGGCACCGGTTAGTTGAGTTAATATGTACATGTAAGTAGAGTTATTAAAGTGACTATGCATAGATGACAACAGAGAATAGCAGTGGTGTAAAGAGGGGGGGGCACTGCAAATAGTCTGGGTAGCCATTTAACTAGATGTTCAGGAGTCTTATGGCTTGAGGGTAAAAGCTGTTTAGAAGCCTCTTGGAACAAGAACAAGAGCGCACAAGCCGTGCGGTAGCAGAGAGAACAGTCTATGACTAGATGACTAGGGTGGCTAGAGTCTTTCACCATTTTTAGGGCCTTCCTCTGACACCGCCTGGTATAGAGGTCCTGGATGGCAGGAAGCTTGGTCCCAGTGATGTACTGGGATGTTCGCACTACCCTCTGTAGTGTCGGAGGCCGAGCAGTTGCCATACCAGGCAGTGATGCAACAAGTCAGGATGCTCTCGATGGTGCAGCTGTAGAACCTTTTGCGGATCTGAGGACCCATGACAAATCTTTTCAGTCTACTAAGGGGGAATAGGTTTTGTTGTGACCTCTTCACGACTGTCTTGGTGTGCTTGGACCATGTTAGTTTGTTGGTGAAATGGACACCAAGGAACTTGAAGCTCTCAACCTGCTCCACTGCAGCCCCGTCGATGAGAGTGGGGGCGTGCTCGGTCCTCCTTTTTCCTGTTGTCCACAATCATCTCCTTTGTCTTGATGTTTGATGTAATGGCCTACCTTTGTACAGTATAGTTAACTACTACTGAGATAAATACCTGTACACTACCAATAAAACACAATGTACACCACAATACACTGCTTACTGTGTACCGTAAGACACCACATGCTCTATCATTCATTCATGCATCGCTTTTATATCACGTCCTCTACAGGGGAGCAGTGTCTGGGGCATGTATGAACCCAGCTCGTGCCTTTGGCCCGGCCGTGGTGGCCGACTACTGGAGCTATCACTGGATCTACTGGGTGGGACCCATGTCTGGAGCCCTGCTAACCGCCAGCTTCATACGGTACTGTACAGCTCTGATCTTCTGGGGCCTGGATACCTGGTTGTTTACATCATTGTCCTGTTTGGTTTTAATCAGAAACAGACTGGAGCCCAAGCTACTATTGAAACACTTTGGTTGGGAAAGCAATCTTAATCTTTGTCCTTGAAATGACCATTAATACTAAAATAATGACCCAACTGGAGCTCCATAGATTAGAATGGAATATATTTATTATTGAATGGAAGTTGCCTCCACTAGCTGCAGGTGTGGGATTAGAAGCCTTGTCTGCCCATACATTCTGGCAAATCAGCAAGAGAATCTACCACCTCCATATCGGGATATGTTGTCTTGTGCGATAAAGCACTGTATCGTAACATGGCTGTTAGACAGGGCTGTTTGTCCTCAACCTGATAAACATGAACTGTCCCTCTAAAATCAATGGCTAGCTATGGGATGGAAAGTTACTCCTACAATGGGTGCTTTTATACAATTCTTAAGTCTGGGAGAGTCATTAACCTAGTTTTAACAATGTGTGGATTTAACACCTTTTTATCTTGATTTTCCTTGTTAAAGTCTTGTGTTGTCTAAGACATATTTTGGGGAATTATTTAGATTTATGTTAAAAATAACTAAAGAAACAATGTGTGGAAGCAACAACTTGTCGAGTGATGTTACATTCAACAATTCTGTACTATTTTGATGGTGTGTTTTTTCTATTTTCAGACTACTGCTTGGGGATGAGAAAACCAGAGTTATCTTGATGTGATACAGATGTAGGTTTCCAGTTCAAGTCCATAAAAAAGTCAATTTCCAAAATCCACATAAATTCTAACAGTATTTTTGTGTTACTATTTCCATGTCTCTTAGTTTAAAATAATCTTACCAATGTCACTTTACTCTATACTGGTATATATAGATGATCTATTGTCCATAAATGCAATCTATTTTATTCAATGCCATTTGTAAAAACACATTTTTGTACATTAAATATTGCATTGTATATTTTTTTTAATGATTGATCCCTTTTGACATAGTAGAAGTGACTTCTGGCCCGTAGTCTGTGTTTTATACCGCCACCTTTTGGTTACGTGGTGAACTACAGCCTTGCATTGGTCTGACTCTCACTGTACTGTGATAGAAACTTTCATATGCATCATGCCTTTTCACTGATTATCTGCACACAGACATCCAAAAACTAGCCACATTAGATAACATTGAATTTGACACTGTAATTGCTATCTTGACTGAAAGTCTCAGCCATAGAAATATAATTACTAGGAAGGACATAGCCCCTCAGACAACCGGTCCTCCCATTATGGACTCATTGACTTGAACGGGGACCTCTCTTCTAGTAATTATATTTCTATGGCAGACACTCATTGGAGACAGTAGTATGTGAACGTTCAAAAAATGTTGCAGTGAAGATTCAAGAAATGAAGTATAAATGTGTACAGCAGAGGAGTGTCCATTTATTGATTTGTATGTTGGAAATATAGAAGATACTGTTTCTTTCATACGCAATTAATACAAATGAATTATTAAATGAATTCATGAATTCCATTAGTGCCCCCTCAAGAATAAGTACATACTGTACATGATGCCTGTATGCACAGTAACAGTCTGATTTTGCCACATTCTACACATTTACAATGTCAATTTATCATTTACAATGTCAATGTATTTATCCCCTGTTATTTGCTGATGAATGTGTCTACCATTTAGGACAAATAATAAGATATTACACTAAAGTGTAAAAAGCCAGTTTCATGTTTTACTGGATTGTCTTTTACTCCCTTCAGAGAATAACAGGAGCAGACTTTGCACAGGAGCAGAGACTTTGTCAAACTGTCTAGTTTTAATGCTTTATCTTATCTAGCTGGGACTGGCTAACATCAATGATCTATGCATGATTAATACAAACAGGTTAACCAAGATTAAACTTTTTTGTTTGGCCTGGAAATCTAGAACATTATGTCTAGTAGTAGGCTGCTGTATTAACAAACTAACAAAACATTTAGTTGATTTAAATAGTAAAAACATATCATAGTCATATATGCTCTACCCTGAAAATGTTGTTTTCAAATCAGTGCCAACAAAATATCTGTCTGCTGGACATTTACTATACTTTTAAACTGTGAACTGGTTGTCTGTTGTACTGTGTTCACTAGAGTAAACTGACTTGGATTAATCATAACATGGATATCAGTGTCAAAGAGTCCATCGTTGGTCAATGGAGCAATTCAATTTTATGCTCTCTCTCTCGCTCTCTTTCTCTCTCTCCACTCTCTATCTCACCCTTTCGTTCTTTGAACTTACCAAAGTTCAAGTGATTAGCATCGCAGGTAGATATTTGGACACACACCTGCGGACATTATCGCCAGTGCTGCACTGTATCTCTATATACAAAGACTCCTCTCTCTCATCTATTTTCCCTCCAAACTCCTCCATTCTCTCTCTCCTCTATTCTCACTCTATCTCTCCAAACCCCTTTCCACTATGACAGAAGGGACAATGGAACTGGGTGACATGGGGACATCCCTGATGGCATCAGACTCTAAGAAAGCACCGGTCCAGCCTCCCAACAAGTTTGAGCGCCTGGTCCAGCCGTGTCTGGCTGAGCTGGTGGGGACCATGTTCTTTGTGTTCATCGGCTGTGTGTCGGTCATAGAGAACGTGGAGGCAGCAGGGAGGCTGCAGCCAGCTCTGGTCCATGGTCTGGCTGTGGCAGTCATGGTGGCGTGCATGGCAGAGATCAGGTCTGTGTGTTTATATACAGTGTATTGATACACTGTCTCACTGTACTGTGTTGTTTTGGATAAGTGTCTGTAAAGTGTCTCATTTTACATCATTACAGTGTTGTACTTTGGTCTCCTTTTGAGATTAACGTTAGTCATTTGTTTTCAATAGAGCATTTATATTTTGCATGAACAGTATGTTGTGTGCTTTAATGTGAGTGGAATGAATGTATTTGAGTGTAATGTATGCCCAGTATTCCATTATATTTGCAATGTTCTATATTGCTACAATTTTTGGGGTCAAAATACTGAACACACACGGAGTGGAAACCCATAAGTCCCGTATTCTTTTTGTGGTGATTGTGTGTTTCTTGGTCATGTGCAGAGTTCAAAAACAGTCTTTCACAGATAAAGGTAACACACCTAAGGTTGTAAAACCATTCTCATTCCAGTGAGTGCCATTCAACTTATAAACAGTGGCCATTATGGTGTAATGTGTTATGATTTCACAGATGGACCTGACACATACATATCCCAAGTTTATAAAGCAACTGTGACCCCATTCATATTGTTATACCTAATAATTGAGTGAACATATTAACAATGTCTAATCAATATCTAAAGCCAATCTCCTTTAACTGATACAAAGGTGAAAGTGTGAAGGTGAGTAATGTTAAACTGTGAAATATACTGTGTAAAACCCAACCCTCCTGGGCTATCTGACCATTCTTCTGCTATTTCTCTCTGACCTCCACAGCGGCTCCCATTTTAACCCACCGTTTACCATTGCTATCTACCTGTGTGGAGGCATGAAGCTGAATATGGTGGGGCCCTACCTCATCAGTCAGCTCATAGGGGGTGTGCTAGGTGCTTCCATGTCAAAGGTGAGGGTTAAACCTGATATCAGTGGTCATTCAATGCACATCTATGACTAACAGTATCTGTGGAGGTAGAATTTTGTCTTGCACCTTGAAATGATTTGAAATGCAGAAAAAAAATATCAGTTGGATTAAATCAAATCAAAACTATAAAATGAATATTCACAACTACAGTGATTAGATATGCAGACAACTGTCATTACCCCAGTTTAGCTCGTCAGACAATGCATTGGGTTTTGTAGTAATATAATGACATCACTGCCAGTAAATGAACCTGAATCCATTGTTCCTCAGCTGATGACCACAACAGAGAACTACTCCAAGGCCCAGGGGGCAGCCTTTGCCCTGCTGCAATCACAAGATCAGCTGTGGGGGGCTCTGTTTGGGGAGATAGCCATGACCTGCCTGGTCACCATGGTGGTGCTGCTGGGGGCGGTCAACGCCAAGAGTAGCAGCCCCATGGTTCCCTTCATGGTGGGCTGTACTGTCATCATCAACATCCTGGCTGGGTGAGATACTGAGAGGGCCTAGAGTGGAATTTATCACTTGTACTGTAACTAGGCCCAACGTCTTTCCTGGCTACTTGACCTGGTCAGTTCCTGCTTTAGGGTTATTAGGGCCTAGAGGTTTTCCTGGCTACCTGGTCAGTTCTTGCTATAGGGTTATTAGGGCCTAGAGGTTTTCCTGGCTACCTGGTCAGTTCCTGCTATAGGGTTATTAGGGCCTAGAGGTTTTCCTGGCTACCTGGTCAGTTCTTGCTATAGGGTTATTAGGGCCTAGAGGTTTTCCTGGCTACCTGGTCAGTTCTTGCTATAGGGTTATTAGGGCCTAGAGGTTTTCCTGGCTACCTGGTCAGTTCTTGCTATAGGGTTATTCGGGCCTAGAGGTTTTCCTGGCTACCTGGTCAGTTCTTGCTATAGGGTTATTAGGGCCTAGAGGTTTTCCTGGCTACCTGGTCAGTTCTTGCTATAGGGTTATTAGGGCCTATAGGTTTTCCTGGCTACCTGGTCAGTTCTTGCTATAGGGTTATTAGGGCCTAGAGGTTTTCCTGGCTACCTGGTCAGTTCTTGTTATAGGGTTATTAGGGCCTAGAGGTTTTCCTGGCTACCTGGTCAGTTCTTGCTATTGGGTTATTAGGGCCTAGAGGTTTTCCTGGCTACCTGGTCAGTTCTTGCTATAGGGTTATTAGGGCCTAGAGGTTTTCCTGGCTACCTGGTCAGTTCTTGCTATAGGGTTATTCAGGCCTAGAGGTTTTCCTGGCTACCTGGTCAGTTCTTGCTATAGGGTTATTAGGGCCTAGAGGTTTTCCTGGCTACCTGGTCAGTTCTTGCTATAGGGTTATTAGGGCCTATAGGTTTTCCTGGCTACCTGGTCAGTTCTTGTTATAGGGTTATTAGGGCCTAGAGGTTTTCCTGGCTACCTGGTCAGTTCTTGCTATTGGGTTATTAGGGCCTAGAGGTTTTCCTGGCTACCTGGTCAGTTCTTGCTATAGGGTTATTAGGGCCTAGAGGTTTTCCTGGCTACCTGGTCAGTTCTTGCTATAGGGTTATTCAGGCCTAGAGGTTTTCCTGGCTACCTGGTCAGTTCTTGCTATAGGGTTATTAGGGCCTAGAGGTTTTCCTGGCTACCTGGTCAGTTCTTGCTATAGGGTTATTCAGGCCTAGAGGTTTTCCTGGCTACCTGGTCAGTTCTTGCTATAGGGTTACTAGGGCCTAGAGGTTTTCCTGGGCCTCGTACAAGTAATTCTCCAAAAATAATTTGTTCTCTTAATAATTAGCCTGGATAGATAAGGTTTGGAAAAAGTTTGTTTGAAGGTTTGTTTATTAACTATTTATAAACCACTATTATATCATTTGTTACCCATTGAATAGAGTTTGTTATAAATTATTTACATGGATATAACATGCATTATTATACACTGTTTAAACAAATGATCTACTGATTTATGAAATGTTAACTAATAATGAACAAAGAAATAATGGAAGATAAACAAACGTTCAAGTAGAGTTGTCATCAACGATTACATCCACAACTGAAGATATGGAACAGCCATTGCTAAAATGTGCATTATTGTGACATAAAGATTAGATAAACATCTTAGATAGGTAGTAGATAACACGCTCATTACATTGCAATTATGACCTTCTGGGCATTTCTAAGTAACATATTTACTGTTCCCACACGACACCATGATCATGGCAAAACATTAAATACTTGTTATCTCAACATTTAGTTTCATAGCATCATGGGTAGAGATACAGCACATGTTTGTTTTGATGGACATGATTCTGCTGCATACCTGGAGATAATCATCTTTAATACTATCATAGTTCTGAAACTCTTTGTCATTATTATTTCTTCAGTGGAGATGTGTCTGGAACCTGTCTGAACCCGGCCAGAGCCCTGGGTCCTGCTATAGTGGCCAACTACTGGACCTACCACTGGGTTTACTGGGTAGGACCCATCACTGGTGGACTGGTGGCTGCTGCACTGGTTAGGTGAGGATAGACTACACACAGAGATCCTACTAAATGACTTCTAATATATAATTATATGAGGCTACGTTCCAGACAGAATAGTCTGGTTTAGCAGCTATACTGTAAGAATGTGTTTGAGATTGTACAGGATGATGCACGGAGAAACTGAAGTACTCGCACACCATTTCACTGTATGTGTTTTCTCATGTTCCTCAACGTGTAGTCTTATTATTACTGATGTGAAAGCGAGCATACTGAATGAAGATCTATAATGTCACAATAAAGCATCATCTTCAGAACCTCTTATGCTATCTGTTTTTTTCAGACTACTGCTTGGAGACCGGAAGACACGTATTCTCATGAAGTAATACCACATGTCGAGTTGACAGGTCTGAGATTACCATTGTTGTTACATACAGTTGTTACAGTACCAGTCAAAAGTTTGGACACACCTACTCATTCAAGGGTTTGTCTTTATTTTTTACTATTTTCTACTTTGTAGAATAATAGTGAAGACATCTAAACTATGAAATAACACATATGGAATCATGTCGTAGCCAAAAAAGTGTTAAACAAATCAAAATATATTTTAGATTTTAGATTCTTCAAAATAGCCACCCTTTCCACACTCTTGGTATTCTCCCAACCAGCTTCACCTGGAATGCTTTTCCCACATATGCAGAGCACTTGTTGGCTGTTTTTCCTTCACTCTGCGTGAAAAAAACAAATTATAGTCCTACTAAGCACAAACCAGATGGGATGGCGAATAACTGCAGAATGCTGTGGTAGCCATGCTGGTTAAGTGTGCCTTGAAATCTAAATAAATCATTGACAGTGTCACCAGCAAAGCACCCTCACACCATCACACCTCCTCCATTATTTACGGTGGGAGCCACACATGCAGAGATCATTCATTCACCTACTCTGTGTCTCACAAAGACATAGCAGTTGGAACCAAAAATCTCACATTTGGACAAATTTCAACCAGTCTTATGTCCATTACTCGTGTTTCTTGGCCCAAGCAAGTTTCTTCTTATTATTGGTGTCCTTTAGTAGTGGTTTATTTACAGACATTTGACCATGAAGGCCTGATTCACACAGTCTCCTCTGAACAGTTGATGTTGAGATGTCTGTTACTTGAACTCTGTGAAGCATTTATTTGGGCTGCAATCTGAGGCTGGTAACTCTAATGAATTTATCCTCTGCAGCAGAGGTAACTCTGGGTCTTCCTTTCCTGTAGCGGTCCTCATGAGAGCCAGTTTCATCTTAGCACTTGATGGTTTTTTCATCCTGCACTTGAAGAAACTTTCATAGTTCTTGAAATTTCCGGATTGACTGACCTTCATGTCTTAAAGTAATGATAGACAGTCCTTTCTCTTTGCTTATTTGAGCTGTTCTTGCCATAATATGGACTTGGTCTTTTACCAAATAGGGCTATCTTCTGTATACCAACCCTATCATGTCACAACACAACTGATTGGCTCAAACGCATTAAGAAGGAAAGAAATTCCACAAATGAATGTTTAACAAGGCACACCTGTTAATTGAAATGCATTCCAGGTGACTACCTCATGAAGCTGGTTTAGAGAATGCCAAGAGTGTGCAAAGCTGTCATCAAGGCAAACGGTGGCTACTTTGAAAAATCTCAAATATAAAATATATTTTGATTTGTTTAACACGTTTTTGGTTACTACATGATTCCATATGTGTTATTACATAGTGTTTATGTCTTCACTATTATTATACAACGTAGAAAATAGTACAAATAAAGAGAAATTCTTAAATGAGTAGGTGTGTCTAAACGTTTTACTGGTACTGTATATTATCACCATTATTGTTATATTATCACCATTGTTGTTATTATTATCATCATTATTGCTATATTATCACCATTGTTGTTGAATATATTATCACCATAATTGTTATATTATCACCATTGTTGTTGTTATATTATCACCATTACTGTTATATTATCACCATTGTTGTTGAATATATTATCACCATTATTGTTATATTTTCACCTTTTTTGTTTTCCCAGTATATTTTGGGGACACTATTTTCCTGTGACTATTTGAGATTAAAAGCTTTTTATAAACAAAGTGACAAGCTATTGTCAACCATGTATTTTTAACATACACTTAGTGTACAAAATATTTAAAAGACACCTGCTATTTCCATGACATAGACTGACCAGGTGAATCCAGGTGAAAGATATGATCCCTTATTGATGTCACTTGTTAAATCCACTTCAATCCGTGTAGATGAAGGGGAGGAGACAGGTTAAAGAAGGATTTTAAAGCCTTGAGACAATTGAGACAAAGGATTTAAGTGCCTTTGAACGGGGTATGGTAGTAGGTGCCAGGCGAACCAGTTTGTGTCAAGAACTGCAACGCTGCTGGCGTTTTAACGCTCAACAGTTTCCCGTGTGTATCAAGAACGGTCCACCACCATAAGGACATCCAGCCAACTTGACACAACTGTGGGAAGCATTGGAGTCAACATGGGCCAGCATCCCTGTGGTACGCTTTCAACACCTTATAGAGTCCATGCCCTGACAAACTGAGGCAGTTCTGGAGGGGGAGGGGGGGGGGGGGGGGGTGAAACTCAATATTAGAAAGGTGTTCTTAATGTTTTGTACACTCAGCGTATATCAGTCAAGTTATTATCAGCACGGAACAGTTTGTGTCGAGGACTGACTATTGCAAACACCCAGGAATAGTAGAAATTTGTTCAACACTCTGTCAGATACTGATACTCAATTTCAGCATTCCCTTTTAGAAGACCAACAAAAGAATGCCCAAATGCAGAACATTATGTAGAAAAGCCCATTTCCAACCAGGTGTTTTGTGTATGGAGGGCTTCACCAATTTGTAAATCTTTGGCCCAACTCTCCATCTCATTACCTTATAAATCAGTGGGGATATAAAACAACTAAAACAAATTAACTTTCCCCATAAGTCAATTACCAAAACACTCAGTTCAAACGCAAACAACAGACGGCAAAATAATGAAGGACCTTTTCAAAACCACAGGGTCCATCTCTGGCATGAGCGTTGTGCTCCCATGCTCCTGGTCCTATAGCCTGTAAAGGAGACCCAGTCAAAGGCTGGCCTGGAGGGTCTCATGCTGTTTCCACATTGTACCCCGGGCCTCCCCACAGCAGTGGCCCACATGGGAAAGCTGGCCAGGCGGCGGGATAAACCAATTACCCCCCAGATGGAGGGGACTCCTGCCGGCACACCATCCGAGGGGCTCCCGGCCTCCCGCTTCCAGGCGCTCCTGGAAACCCCCGGGACGTCGTTCCCTCAGATTCCGTCTGGAGAATTCCCAAAGATGAGAATTGTGTGACCTCAAAAGCCCCGGAGAGTAGACAATATTCAGCTCGGAAATTTGGTATGGTACGCCCCTCAGGAGGACAATGGTGACTTGGTGAGGGAGATCTGGGTTTGAAAATATACTTTTTTGGAGACTTTAGGAAATATGAGTTAGAGTTGAAAGGGGTTCATAATTTTTTCACACCTCAGTTTTGTATTTAATAGCATTTAAAATGTTGGTTAAAATGCTATGCCATTTAGGGTTTTTCAAGGGTGCTTTTCTAAGAAAAATGTCCTGCCTGAGTTGGCAAACAGCAAACATAGTGGATTTAAGCAGTTTGATCTCATAGGTTTAACCTTAACCTCATCAAGTGGGAGGAGAAGAAAGAGGAAAGTGAGAGAAACAAAAAATAGTGAAGAGATGAAGCCTAGTGGATATTAGTATCAGGAGTTATTATGATCAAAACCTCACCAAGAAACTACGTTTGACAATAACCGGACGAACCGAAAGGATAAGAGAAGAGACAGAAAGAAGTAGAAGAGAGATAGAAAGAGAAGATGGATAGAAAGAAAGAGGAGAGTTAGTAAGAGAAGAGAAGAAATATAGAAAGAGAAGAGAAGAGAGAGAGGAGATAGAAAGAGAAGAGAAAGCGAACAGAGATAGAAAGAGGAGATAGAAAGAGAAGAGAAAGAGAACAGCGATAGAAAGAGAAAAGAGATAGAAAGAGGAGATAGATAGAAAGAGAAGACAGAAAGAGGAGAGAGATAGAAAGAGAAGAGAAAGAGAACAGAGATAGAAAGAGGAGATAGAAAGGGAACAGAAAGAGAACAGAGATAGAAAGAGGAGAGAGATAGAAAGAGAACAGAGATATTAAGAGGAGATAGAAAGAGAACAGAGATATTAAGAGGAGATAGAAAGAGAAAGAGAACAGAGAAAGAAAGAAAGAAAGAAAGAAAGAAAGAAAGAAAGAAAGAACGAAAGAACGAAAGAAAGAAAGAGAAGGGGTTAAAAGATAGAGTCGATCTTGGTGGATAAAGTGACCGGTCTAATGGCTTGAAATTGCCCCCTTGGATTCATGAGGCCCAGTGGTTCCTGGCTAACAGCGTCTGTGACAATGATCATTATGTCTGTCGGGGCCTTGTCACCGTGGGCCCATTGTTGGGGCCCCATTCAGCCCACGGTCATTTACACTTTCATTGGCAGCTATTTAGTCCCAATAAAACCTTCAACACAGCAATTTGTGAATCCTGCTCAGCCAAGTAGACGTGAGGAATAGGCATTAAAAGGAGTCGCTTTAAAAGTCAATGAATTGTTCAATCTTTTGGGGGGAGGGGCCTTAGTTTTTGGGGGCCGAAAAGTCCACCTCCCACCTCTGCTCTCTCTGTTTCCCAGGCTGTGATCGGGGAGCAACAGCCCCAAAAGAATAGACTGATTCAGCCTACTCATTTTCTGTCCCCCATCTTAGCCATTTGTATATCATTTTACGCTGAGTTATTCCATTAACATTAGCACTGCTTATAATGAGGCCGGTATAGGATGGAGTGGAAAAGGGCCAAAGTAGAAACTTGTTGGACAGTTGGCTCTAAACTCCCATTCCCCTATAAAACAGAGATGATGCACTGTGTTGCATATGGATGGGGGTATAACATCCCATTTAAGCCTATTCCATACCAGATATATCAAAAGACACAACAGCCGTGTGCTTTTAGATGCTGGTCTTTAGGAGGGGCTCATGTCTCTGGACTTTACTGTTCATGTCTCTGTGGACCATTTTTTTATTTTTTTATTTTACACTCTATAGACCACAGCTAGATGAACTGGATAGACTAAATACAAATCTATATTAATCATTTGCATTCAGACGCAGGTTGTAATACTTTAAAAATTCAGATTTAAAAAAAATCTCATTATTGGTTAGAGCAACCACTCCACCTGTGAGCAGTGAGATTTTAAATGGACCGTTTTCTATCGAGGGTTATTTGAGGCCATATTAATAATCTCCTTGAACATTAGCCATCTATTAAGTATTTATTAACTCTTATCTAAAAAATCCCACCGTCAACACTGCTGAGATTGCTAAGAGAAAGAGCCCAAACTATCTGCCTCTGCAGTCTAATAAAGACTCCCACATTCACTCCCACCTCAGCTTTCTCTCTGTCCGTCTGGTCCACAGTTTGCTGAGCTAGCAAGACTGGCAATACTAATGTGATACAATATTTTACAGTGCCTTGAGTTTTGGCTCCAGCCTCTTCTGAGACGTGAATTTAAATCCCACTGCTTCCATCTAAAGCCCAGGTCTGTTGAATGTGGCTGATGAAGGACAGAGGGTCTGAGACATATAATCAATCTTAAAGCTGAAGAAAAATGGTCTTCTTCATTCACGATCCCAGCAGCTCTGTAAAACCCCACTCTGTCTGCGTCACTCAGTCCACTGACTACCCACAATAGAGCAGGAGGGGCTGCCACGCCCAGGCTAACACTGAGGGGAGGCCTGGTGATTGGGGGGCAGAGGTGAGGGGGTTTGGGGTTGACATCCCCTCATCTTTCAAACTCTCCCTCTAATGCTAAGGGTTGTCTAACACTTAATGCCAAAAGCTCAATGAGTGAAATGAAAATACATCTGTACCATATTTAACAGTATTATTTTAATAGACAATAGATACAATAGTGCAATAGATGTTTTTGTCATTTAAATGTGTTGCAGAAAATTGCAATGCAAACGTTCATGATCATTATTTCCTACAGGAGGAGCTATTTTCAACAAATATTTTCCCATAATGCTCAAGAACCATAATAAAGAATGTTATGAAGAATAATATAAATCTCTTGTTCAAAAGTTGAAGTAATTGGTTGAAAGTGCATTGCAAGTCAATCAAAAAAGTACACAAGAAATCCCCACAAGCATTGCTTATATATTTTGGCAATAAATGGTAATCAAACTGAAGGTTTGCACCTACACTGTAGCATCATCCATACCCTGTAATAAAACCAAAATGATACAATCAATATGTAAATAAGCAAATCCTTGTGAATTTACAAAACACTTCATTTACATTACAATAAAATATTTCAAAACCTATTGTACAAAGGAATAAACAAGACCACATAAAACCTAACAATCAGACATTAAATTCATAGGATTTCCTGCCACAGTAGTTCAGAGGACACCTGTGAGAGGTGTCCTCTGAAGAGAGCAGCAGTTTGTGTGGGGAGAGAGAAAGAGTGAAGCAGCAGTTGGTGTGGGGAGAGACAAAGAGTGAAGCAGCAGTTGGTGTGGGGAGAGACAAAGAGTGAAGCAGCAGTTGGTGTGGGGAGAGACAAAGCGTGAAGCAGCAGTTGGTGTGGGGAGAGACAAAGAGTGAAGCAGCAGTTGGTGTGGGGAGAGACAAAGAGTGAAGCAGCCGTTGGTGTGGGGAGAGACAAAGAGTGAAGCAGCAGTTGGTGTGGGGAGAGAAAGCGTGAAGCAGCAGTTGGTGTGGGGAGAGACAAAGAGTGAAGCAGCCGTTGGTGTGGGGAGAGACAAAAAGTGAAGCAGCCGTTGGTGTGGGGAGAGACAAAGAGTGAAGCAGCAGTTGGTGTGGGGAGAGAAAGCGTGAAGCAGCAGTCAAACCATTTTTAGTCTCTGGGAGCTGTGGGCGTTGAGAAGAGAGACAGACAAAGGGCCAGGCTCTCTAAGTCTTTCCCCGCTGGGGCCGGCAGGGGCTGTGGTGGCCCCTCTAGTGCTGGCTGGATGGGTCCCCTGTGGGCCCCTGCCCTGGGCCTTGTACTCCTTGTGCTCTACAAGTGCTCCAACAGATTTGTCCCTGCTGGTGTTTGGAGTGGTATAGATTCATGAGGAGTAGAAGGGACAACATCTCTCAAACCGCTGTGGTCGTGAGGAACTCATCTCGCTCGCTTGCTGCCACGGCGACATAATCTCTACCATGCCAACTGGGGTAGAAAGAAGAGACTCAATGTGTTCCATTTAAGAAAATAAACCCTACATATAGGTCACAGGGCTCATGGATCGCCACTAGGAACTGGGACACACCCTCAGTCCAGCGGGAACTCACAGGGGTTCTGACGAGCCGCCCAAGCTGATTGGTAGAGGGACATGAAGTCTTTATAGCGGGGGGCACAACCCAGCCAGGCCTCCCCAAAGTGTTCTGTCCCTGTGAATAGGAACTCTCCTCCCCCAGGCTTTACGTGACACTGTAACAGTGTGTGGATGTGACCGTGCCATGAGGAACTGGAACCGGGAACCCCTATGGTGCCAGTGTGGCGCTCGAACACCCCGCTACGCTGCCGGTACACCCTCGCCTCTGAGACCTCCACCAACGATGTCTGCCGCTCAGCATTGTGGGATACGTTCCTGATGGAGCCGCGAACCACTGGAGGGGCAGAGGAGGGGACTAACATTAGAGACTGTTTTCAGTCATCCCAATCATTTATGGTTATGTTTTATTGTAATGAAAACCAATTAATATGAACAGAAAGATGAAAAATGTATCAATTAAACAGCCACCAATACAGTATGATTCAGGTGATCTAAATTGTTATGTGCATTTCAATAATGTGTTTTTTTAAAGGGCCAAGAGGGAAATTAAAAAGTTAACAGGATCTTGCTGTGTGAGTATGAGTGGAAAAAGGATTAAAATCTTCCCTCCAGAAACTTCACTCTCAGTCTCCACATCCCCCACTCACGCTCCTTCCTCTCTGTCTCCACATCCCCCACTCACACTCCTTCCTCTCAGTCTCCACATCCCCCACTCACTCACCCTCTCTCTGTCTCCACATCCCCCACTCACGCTCCTTCCTCTCAGTCTCCACATCCCCCACTCACGCTCCTTCCTCTCAGTCTCCACATCCCCCACTCACTCACACTCTCTCTGTCTCCACATCCCCCACTCACTCACACTCTCTCTGTCTCCACATCCCCCACTCACGCTCCTTCCTCTCAGTCTCCACATCCCCCACTCACTCACCCTCTCTCTGTCTCCACATCCCCCACTCACTCACACTCTCTCTGTCTCCACATCCCCACTCACGCTCCTTCCTCTCAGTCTCCACATCCCCCACTCACTCTCCCTCCTCTCAGCCTCCACATCCCCCACTCACTCTCCCTCCTCTCAGTCTCCACATCCCCCACTCAGTCTCCCTCCTCTCAGTCTCCACGTCCCCCACTCACTCTCCCTCCTCTCAGTCTCCACATTCCCCACTCACTCTCCCTCCTCTCAATCTCCACGTCCCCCACTCACTCTCCCTCCTCTCAGCCTCCACATCCCCCACTCACTCTCCCTCCTCTCAGTCTCCACGTCCCCCACTCACTCTCCCTCCTCTCAGTCTCCACATCCCCCACTCACTCTCCCTCCTCTCAATCTCCACGTCCCCCACTCACTCTCCCTCCTCTCAGTCTCCACATCCCCCACTCAGTCTCCCTCCTCTCAGTCTCCACGTCCCCCACTCACTCTCCCTCCTCTCAGTCTCCACATCCCCCACTCACTCTCCCTCCTCTCAATCTCAACGTCCCCCACTCACTCTACAGAAATCCCTCCATTCCCTCCTTTCACTCTCTGTGGCCATTTACACTTTCATTAGCCAGCTATTTTCTCTCATCAAAAAGTTGATGATGGCGACTTGTGAGATCAGGGCACGGGAGTCAGCCTATAAATGAAGTGGACTCAATGGCACTATTGCTTCTGCTCTGTTGCAGCCTTAAGCCAATGGGTCTCCCATTGTGCAGCCTCAGCCCTCACATCTGTCAGGCCCCTCTGCCCAGCTACAGAAGCTGTTCGCTGGGAACAGATCAGGCCCACTACCCCCCCCCCCCCCCCCCCCCCACCATAACACATCCACACAGACACAAAATCTCCTTTCCAACACCCACTCACTGACTCCACCCCAGGCCTTTGTAGAATAAATGAGTGGTGATACCCAGCTGATGAGGGGACAGATTGGGCTACATGGATCTATGGAGAACTAAAGAGATAGGACACAACGAGTCAAAAGCTATAGTTGTTTACCGTTTTAATAAATGTTTGATATAGGATCTAGATTTGTAAATAAGAACAATAATGAATTATTTATGTTATATTGATACATACCAAAGTCACTGCTGCAGATGGCCAGGAGGAGCTCTGTGTCATTGCAGGGACGGCAGCTAGCTGTGGGAGGAGAGAGAGAAGTTTATAGTGTTGGTCTATGCAGAGGAAAGGGACACACATCACCCTGGGAGCACCAAAGCACATCCTTTCACTTCACTTGTCATCTCACAACTCTCTCTCTCTAATCACTCTCTCTCTCACTTCACAATCTCTCTCTCTCTCCCTCCCTCTGCCCACTCCATACTCTGCATCACCACCCATTTCTCTCTTTCTCTCATATTAACACTTCTTATAGTGATCATCTTACTGGACACTATCACCCTACTGTGAGGGTCCACTTTCAACACTTCAGACCACAACTAACACCCTACTGTGAGGGTCCACTTTCAACACTTCAGACCACAACTAACACCCACCTGTGAGGGTCCACTTTCAACAATTCAGACCACACCCAACACCCTACTGTGAGGGTGCACTTTCAACACTTCAGACCACACCCAACGCCCTACTGTGAGGGTCCACTTTCAACACTTCAAACCACAACTAACACCCTACTGTGAGGGTCCACTTTCAACACTTCAGACCACCCCCAACGTCCTACTGTGAGGGTCCACTTTCAACACTTCAGACCACACCCATCACCCTACTGTGACGGCTGGGCTTGAGATAACTGATTGATGGATGAGGATTACAGACACCTTGCCAGTCCATTGACACACACATACCAGCAGCTCCATCCCTCCATTCATCCATCCCTCCTCAGTTCATCCAGACAACAAGCCAAGGGGTCAGATGGAGGAATGTCTGGCATGCGTCTCTACTCCATTCACATCTCCTCCACCATACTAGCACTACCCACACAGATCAAAAGCCTTGATGAGTCTCAACCTCCATGTTTGACTTCTATTGTTTAGCGGTCTAATTGAATGACCCAGACTGGTGACCCCAATCACTGGTATCCTCCACTGAACTCCTCCACTCTGTCAATATTGGGAGAGAAGGACTCAGACAGACAGACATCACCAGGACAGGAGAATGACGTCACCTCATTGAGACAGGCCCACACAGAGATGAGGCATCTGTAGAATCCAACAAGTATTTGCTGTCTCCATTGAGATACCTGGGGGCCAATGGCCCTCCGCCACCCTGGCCCCTGCTCCCTAGCTTTGTCCCTCCGGTGGAAATGAGACCACCAGACAAAACAACAGACCGGTCAGCAGCTGCTTCCTAGACCAGGCAAGATTGGATTTGGTTTTTAATTGGATAATTGACTGATTTCTTTGGGCCCCAAACTGTCCCTCAGTCTCCCCAGCACACCCCTCCACCCACACAGTGAATGGGCCCACCTCTTGTGCCGTGTGCTGTGATGCTAGGAGTTTATTGTCTTCTATGATTAAGTTATAATGTATCAGTGTTTTATTATTCATGCACTTGCTTGGAAATGGTTAAATGATGG
The DNA here is from genome assembly GCF_013265735.2 of Oncorhynchus mykiss. NCBI lineage: Eukaryota > Metazoa > Chordata > Actinopteri > Salmoniformes > Salmonidae > Oncorhynchus > Oncorhynchus mykiss. The sequence goes on from NW_023493685.1 coordinate 598,369, forward strand.
TCAAGAAGATGATTCTAAAGTAAAAACACTTAAAAACAACTGAAGGCATGATGATTTGCATTAAGGATACATGTTGATCACTTTCATTCTTCACTGTAATGTTCTTTTTTGACACCAATACAACTGACAAAACATACATTATTTTTGTTATATCAATAAATGATTAGGTCTATTTACAATTGGGATTGCAACTCCAACAAAAGTGTCAAATGAACATCTTATGACCATGTCATACAAATAGAGAATTCGTATTGTCTCCAAATGTCAGTGGTGCAAAGTTCTTAAATTCGAATAATTTAACGTAGCCTACTACTTAGGTCGTTTTTTGTGGTATCTGTACTTCACTTTATATTTTTGACAACTTTTAGTTTTACTTCACTACATTCCTAAATAAAATAATGTACTTTTTACTCCATACATTTTCCCTGACACCCAAAAGTATACGTTACACTTTGAATGGTTAGCAGGACAGTAAAATGGTCCAATTGACGCACTTATCAAGAGAACATCCCTGTTCATCCCTACTGCCTCTGATCTGGCAAACTAACTAAACACAAATGCTTCGTTTGTAAATTATGTCTGCGTGTTAGTGTGCTCCTGGCTATCGATAAATAAGCTTGTGCCGTCTGGTTTGCTTAACATAAGCCATTCTTTATTATTTATACTTTTACTTTACTTTTTATGCTTAAGTATAGTTTTGCAATAACATTTACTTTTGATATTTAAGTACATTTAAAGCCAAATACTTTTAGACTTTTACTCAAGTAGTATTTTACTGGGTGACTTCCTCTTTTACTTAAGTAATTTTATATTAAGGAATTTACCTTTACCTTTACTCAACTATGACATTTGGTAATTTTTCCACAACTGTCAAATACTCACCCTGCAACACACTTTGGCCGAGGTTGTTCGCAGTGGTCCGATTGCCCAGCAACTCATATCTGAAGCCTACTGCGCGTTGGCTGATATCCCTCTGCGGGTTCGCCAGGAGGAAGATGGCTGGCTTCTGAGGTCCGTCCGCCGGGAAACAGAACACCTGCTCCGGCCGCCCTCCATCCGTCATCAACAGGTCAAGTTCCCCAGCCCGCTCGATGTAGACGCTGGCACCGTTGAAGCTGCGGAACGGTTTGATGCAGACCGTTGTGTGTCGCGCAGAGGACAGGTTGGGTTCCAGGACGACCCGAAGCGCCTGGCCCGGGTAGACCCACTCCACCGAACCCTCTGTGCAACGCAGCCGCACCTGCTGCACAGTTCGCGAGTTAGCCTCAGCCTCACGCGCCAAACCACTGCAATCCATGAACAAGGAGACGGGTTCAAATGGGCACACTCACTCAGAAAACAACGCAGGTCAGAAAATAATATACGACGAGAGATTAGCCTATACTCACAGAGAATATGTATATTATCTCTATTATCTAAACAGATAATAACCATAAATATTTAGACAACAAAGTTTTTAGAACGGCAAACGCAATCTCAAAGTCAATTACCAGTTTGGAATTCTGGCTACTAAAAAAAAGCATAATCCCTCACCTTCCACTCCAGTTGCATAGGTCTGCCGCGCAGGGAGACAAACAGCAGAGGAACAGTACATACATGAAAATCAGCCTTAGAGTTGGCGACATTGCAACCACCAAATATAGGAATAAAAATAGAATCCAAAATCAACTTGGTGAGAAAACATCACCAATGTTCCGCTCCAATCCTTCTGCTAGCTCACTGAGATGCTCTCTTAGCAACATCTGTGGACGCCTGTGACTGACGCTGCGGCTGTGTTGTATGATTAGCCATGTGCACCCTAGCCCCCTGACAGCGTTGGTAGAAAATGGATGTCCTCGCTATTGTATGTGTGTATGTGTGAGGATGATGAAGGTTGATACAACCGGGAATGGATTTCGTCATCATTACCGTTGGACCACAATGGAAATAAGCTAATAAGCTTAATTGTGTTATCCTTGATGATTTTCTTACATTGTATGTGGAGGCGTCACTGGCTGGAGCGCGCTTATGTATGTATTTTACAACTTAAATTCAATCAATCAATCAATGGCGTAATTACCAAGCCCAAAGATTTGTAAATCGAATCCGTTTCAAAGGCGGTAATTTTTATTTGTCGTGACATCATTTAATGATAGAAGTTGTGTAAAATGGAAAAAACAACATGTAGGCTATTTGTGGCAAATTGTAGGTATGGGCTATCAATCGGAATAGCCTGTGGGTCCAATAATCGAAAAAGGTTGACCAAAACGTAATTACATTTATAAAATCGCATTATTTAGGCCTACGTTCCCACACGATTTAATACGCGTTCAATCTCTTTTAGCTTTTGTTTTAGGTTAGTTCAGTGAAAAGACGATCCGCAGTACAGGCTCCAGCCATCTGTTACCTTCAAGTGCACTGCGTGACTCACAACTTTTCCACACCTGGATAATTGGAGCCTTCGTGAAACTGGGAAATAAATGCCGACAAATGCCAATTACTTCTTATTTAGAAGCCTTTTATTTATGTAGGCTAGTATTGAGACGTATTTTCCGAACACTTTATATTTGCACATTCAACCCCTAAACATTGGCCTATAAAAGTAAATAACTCATAAAATAAATGAACAAAATAATACGATGTTGTTTGTATATATATGCAGATAATTGAAATCGCATTTTGTAATGATAGGCTTGGTTCTATAAAAACGAATGGTAGGCCTAACGGCCACAGATAGTATAGTTTGGGTGGTGAGTGGGGGTGAAGGAGATGGGGAGGGCGAATAACGGTAATGATGACGAAATCCATCCAACTAGGAACAGGCCCAGGCCAAGAACTGAAAAATGTATAAAGTATTTTTGATACTTGGGCTCTATCTAGTGGCCGTGTACATGTAATGCACATCTGGAAAATGCAGGTCATGCGCGTCTCGGTTTAACGTTGATGAGGGTTAAAACCCTGTGAACAAAATAGCAATCCTTCTGGGCCCAAGCAACAAAAGGTGCAAGTCAAGACCATGGCGACATCTTGCGGGGTTTTCCAGCAACCACTGTTGGTTGTTCACAGGACTTAGTTGGCCCCCTCCGGTGGTGCGAGATCAAAGGCTTATGCGTTTTGATGGGAATGTGGTTTGGTAAATTGCACTCATATGGAGAATTTAGGCAGATGTTTTCTCAGCTGCGGGGAAAGTCCTCTGCTAGGGTATAGGCTTACGAAAAGGATATGTCCTTTCCTCAACCAGGTGGAAATGTAACAGACATAGGCCTACTGTGTAGTAATAACATAGAGCTAAAATTGCAAAGAGCTAAAATAGGACCCCTTTCATTCATTTTAAACATTAATAATGTATGTATTTATTAACCTACACTATTTTAATTTAGTCTATAAAAAGTATTCCGAACTATACCCAGGAATAGCTATTATTTTCAATCGTCTATCAGAATTCAGCTGTAAGGGAAGGCCTTGTAACTGTCAATGGCAGTTGAGTGGCTCGCGCTGTTGTCACAGCCAGGTTCATTTTCACACGCGCTCTCAGGTTGGTCTGTTTGAGTCACGTGTTCGGAGGCCAGAGCCCAGTTCCCTGGGGAGAGTAACATGAATGGACACTTTGTTATGCTACGAAAAGAGAGAGAATAACCCTCTAGTCCGAGTGGCATTCAGCTCCCAGACTGACTGAATTCTAGGCTAGTGGTTCAGTGTCCCATAGGGGCAGACTAGCCATCTGGCATTTCGGGCAAATGCCAGAAGGGCTGGTCCATTTTTTGCCTGCATAACTTGTTTTTTTCTTCGCAAAAGTATCATTATCTGGCTAATAATGGGGACCTCAAGCAATAAAATGGGCTCGTTTGGGGTCCTCAATTAAAATAATGGGCCAGAGTGTTAGAAATGCCAGAGATGATTTAAGGTCACAGTCAGCCTCTAGCTCAGCTGTAATATTTATGTAATATTTCTGTCTCCCTGCAGGCATGTCATTTACATTTTGTAACATCAACTGTCCATAAGACGCATTATGCTAATTGGCCAAAGTAATATTTTTCTTTAATGTGGTATTATAACTCCTATTGAATAATATATATTAAAATCGTGAATGATAAAATAAAAAGCTCATAGGCTTATGGCAACAGAGTTGAGTCTGTGACACTCCACCCGGGTCTTGAGGGTTACTGCCGTACCTGCAAGGGCAAGCACCCCATCCCATATCGAGGCACGACCACATCATATGAAAATAGTAAAATATGCCACACAGACGTCCCATCATCACACACATCCAGCAGCATCCGCGTTTCATCTGCACCTTTTGAACGATCATGGCCCTCCTGCCCAAGACCAACCCATGGCTGGCTAAAACGGTCCCCGACGGCAACCACCTGCAATGAGACTCCCGTGCCCTCTGGTCCCTGTATTGTAATATAGCTTACCCCACTGCCGTGCGTCTGGCACCGTCTATACATTGCTTGTCGCAAAATACATATGCTTAGGCCTAAAACAATTAGGAGACATAACGTTGCACATGCACATGGGTTGGCCTATAGTCCCAGGCGTGCGAGAGAAATGGATTGCAGTACATATTAATATTGAACCTTTATTTAACTAGGCGAGTCATATAGCTCAGTTTATAAAAGGAGGCGTGGGTCATCAGGGTGTGTGATGATGGGTCATTTTTCGTACTTTCCAAAAGATAGAAAAGTCAACTGTTAGGCTGACATGAATGTAAACACCTGTATTATATTAGGCTATAGATAACTAAGAAAATCTACAATGCAGAAGCCATTAGATATTGGCATTATCAAAAGTAGGAATACTTCTAAGATGCAGTTGGACATGATATTTTGTATTGTTTTTAATGAGCGTTCGACTCATTTAATTAAAAGGTTGTGGTCAAATTCAAGATCCAAAAGATGAAGCAGTCTGTGGTCCCATGTGTGCCATTTCTTTCGGCAGTCTGTCAATAGACCTAAGAATAATAAGTCAAGTGATAAAATATTGACTACATACATGCACGTCCTTGTCTGCTAATCAAGACCCCATGCAAATATCCATCTAGATTGTGAACAAATAATTAGAAAGGACAAAATTGGTCTAACGAGCAATAGATCATCAAAACTCATTAGCTCGCACCATGACCAATGCTTCAGAGCTAAACGGTAATTAATTGTTACCTACCATAACTGAAGTAAACCTACCATTTAGACACTGTCAAAAAGTTCAACTCTGACCACTTAAACACCGAATTTTCAACTAATTGTTTGATTGAAGAAACACCAAACCTCAGTTAATCGTTGTCCCATTTAATTATCATGTTCGAAGGTTTCTTCAAGCAAACAATTAGTCGTGTCATGAAAATCCACTGACGGGTTATTTTGAATATTGCGCAAAACAATTCCCAAATGGCTATTTGAATAAACCAACAAAATACATTTTTACAAATGATTACCTCAAATCCCAATACAAATTAACTCAGCATCGGAAACTGATGTGTTTTGCTCGTGCATTTTTCTAAAGCAGTTCAGTGGAAGTCATAACTAAAATATCGCCAGTCCCAGTCCCAGCTGTGCTGAACTGATTTGACACACATCACGGAGTCCAGGGAACAATTCAACCGCCGAGCTCCAACTGCACTGGCTGCTGCACCGGAGCACAGAGTTGTGTATAAGGGTAATTGTTAACTATAGGTCAAGGTCGTCCATTGAACCTTACCTGACATACATTTTCACACGAATATTCTCGATTTATTGCATAGAATATGCTATGGATAATGGAAGGTATTTTCCAAATATTTTTAAACATTAGGCCTACTTTACACTAGGTAGGTAGGTATACATGCATGTCTATCCTTGCAATTATGTTAATACAAAATGTGAAAATATTTTTTAAATATATTTTTTTAAATGTGTACAGAAAATGGTATGAAACATTAGGGAAAGTCCTTATTGCTATATTAAATAACAGCTATTACATACCTCTATAGCCTACCACATTTAAACCAGGCTGAATTGAAAGCCCCATTAGAAGGTGAGGAAATGTAAGACTCTTAATTAATGTATTTAAAAGTTTAAATGAAAATATGAAATAGTTATCCAAAAAAATATATTCAAATAAACTATATAGATAGACATGTTTAATTTTGTCATTATTACATTAAATACTTTGACATAATACATATTAAACATACAACTCTGGATATAGTTAGGCCTATAGAAAATGTATCTCAAATGATCATGATTAAGCTATTACTAACTTCTTACAAATAGCTGTTGCATTGTTAGTCATGTTATGTGAAGCAGATACTGACTTCATTTCATCTATTATCTTTGAAAAAACCTTTGTCTGTGCTGCTCTCTTTGATGGTGACTGTCAAAAAGTTTGTTGTCACATCGGTTACCACCACATTCTCAACATTATCCAGACAAGGCCTCCAAGACACTGCTGACTGCTCTCCAGAACTCCTCGATGCAGGTGATTTGGCGACAACAATGGGCCTAGACTGTTGCATGGATGAAGAAGAGTCACTGGCTCTGTAGAAATGGTTTTTGGTGGACACATGTTTCAGTTTGGGGTGTGGGACAGACATGCCCCCAGGGCATTCTAAAGTCCTGCGGCTCTGTTGATCGAGTCTAGCCTTATGGAGGAGTCTACCGTCATGGCTATGGGTGCCAGGATGGGACACAGTCCCCAGCAGTCTTTGAGTTTTGTTTGATTTTGGCACAATGCTCGTTCCCTCTTGAAACCTGCGTGTCAACTGGATGACACTTCTCTTAGATGTTTCGCCTTCATGATGACAATGTCTGGACATTTTAGACAGACCGTATGGGTCCTGCTGCTCCTCTAACCGACTCCTCTTCGCGGGCTCCTCTGTTGGACAGCTGTCTGGCTCCATGTTGAATCGTAAACGCAACTTGGGTTTAGGTCCCCTTTTTCTAGGGATGTTGACAAATTCCTCAGCCATGAATGGGTGCGGAGGCGCCGGTCGCGGCCTTCTCTCAGTCTCTGGCAGTCTGACCCTCACGCTCTCTCCTCGGTTGACCGTGCTAGGGGGAAAGATTGTGGGCACGACAGCCCGTAGTCCTTCTCGAGCTCTCGGTGTAATCATAGGCATCGGAACAGGGTATGAAACACGAATCCCCCTTGGCATTTCTCTTCTGCATTCATAAGTCTTTGCTGTGGCTTTCGCCTTTGCCTGTATAAAGGTGGTCAAGTTAGATAAGTATGGGGGTTCATAAACATGTACTTGGAAGGCTAAATCCTGTTATTAATAAGCTGTATCATTGCAGATATTTTCCAACAACGAAATAGGCCTATAGCCTATTTGACATTGTTCATCCACATGCCATTTCCCTACACCAAAATCCTTATTACAATGATGCCAATTTGGTTGGTAATGACAATGTTTGAACAAAAAGTAAGCCCCATGCATTCACTCTTTTGCGATACATTTATTTCCCACTGTAACTTGGAAACGTGTGTTACTTTATTCAACTTGGAGCTTGAACAATAACATCAAAACGGAAATTAAAGCAGAGGTAAAAAAATTACAAATTAAAGAGCAAGATAACAGACAATGTTGCACTTTCATCTATTTATTAGCTGAATATCAGACATTTTGTAGTCTAACATTCTATCAGACCACAAGACTCATGATTCAATTGTCGGAAAACATAGGTGATGAGTAAGAAAAGAAATATGACTGAAACATGGACTAACTAACTCATGACAGTCACTGTTAAATTCCCCCACCTTCAGCAGAAATGTCTCCGGCTTCGGTCCCCTCTTCTTAGGCCCAAATAACTCCCTTTCACGCTCCCTGTGAAATAAATACATACACATTTCGTATGAAACGTAACTCGCTCGAAATAATTGAGTCATATTTGAGTTGTTAAATGCGTGTCGTCTGTTGGGGATAGCCCAAGATGACATATTCGCACTCTGCCAGAAGAGGCCTGCTGTGCTGTCAAAACCTTACCTTTCTTCGAACGCAGCGAAGAGGCGCGCATCTAGAATGTTTTCCTCTGGTTCCCAGGTGCTATATCTATCCAAAAGAACGATACGGTAGCGTAAGAAGAGTATCACATTTGTGGCGAAAGCGTTCACCAAATGAAACAATATCGGCTGAGAATCTCGTTGCTTTCATTATGGCATTGCCTTTGCGGACAGCGACGTATGTGGAGGTAGCAATCTGCTAATGTTAGCAACACTCTTGTCGTGTGTTTGTGCGTTAAAATAGCCTAAGCAAAGTACGCGAATGTTACCAAAACCATGCCCTTTACGCAATCAACAAGCCTCGGTTACATGGCCTTAACATGTCATGAGCACACGTTGGTGCACATAAAAACAAGCATTCGAGAGATAACACGACAGGCTGGAAGCTCTGCTGTCAGCTTCCAAACCAGAGTGTAGCCTACTCACTTTTTAGACCAGCTCTTCCATTTCACAAGGTATTCCATTCGACCCTGCAATATAACAACAAATAGGGAGAGAATTAGGCCTACTTATTGTCGATGTCATTGCGATGGTGCAGAAACACACGATTAGCATACATTATTGTTAGAAACGCGGATGTGTAACGAAAATAAACTGCGTACTCTTCTTATGCGTTGTTTGATGATGGACTCGGCAGCGAAGACACGCTCTCCAACAGCCGATAGCTCCATGTTTACTTCAACCTCGTTTATAAGCTATTTATTTTTCTATATACTGCCCTCGCTGTTTAATTCCACACATCCCATAATACGCTCAGAGAGGAAGACGTCATCACGTTTTATATGGGTTGCCAAGCACCGCAGTCGGTGGGACCGTATCTGGTAGAGCGCATTGGCTCAGCTGTTGCTACGTGCTCTGGGTTGCTAAGTGAAGGGGAGGAGTCAATTCCTATTGAGTCTAAGGAAATGACGCTGATTTGGTGGTTGTCTGGTTTGTGCGCAGGAATGTCTTTGGCATAAGCGAATAAATAACCGTCTGACTATGGCACACCAAAGTATTATCCATTTGAAAATAATTTGTTAATTTAAATTCATTGTATAGTCTACCCAACCTCTTACCTTGCATTGTGACTATTTCCTTGAACAGATCTTTAAATAGCCAGTCATCGGCATTTAGAAATATAAAAAAGAGCATTCATTTAATTGATATGAAAATATCAAAGTGAGAATCAATAAGAACATGACCTTGAGGCTCGATTGTATTTCCACCGAATCTAACTGATAAGCTAGTTGCCAGGAATCCCATGCACCAATCTAAATACAAATGCATAGGATAGCAGCTATGTGTAGCCTAGAGATGGGAAAGTATGTTATTTTATAATCTTGCGCTATTGTTCATTAATGTCCAACTACGTGAGGCTAAACTCTATTAAGGTCCATTAAAATTGACCTTTCAAGTTGTATCATTTTCATTAAGATATTGTTTGTTTTTCATAGGTAATTTACTTTATTGTGGGGTGCTGAATCTCTGGTCTCTTTGGTCTTCCGATAGTTTTTAAAAAACGAATTCAGTTGAAGATTTATGAATTGATGAAAACAATTAAAAGTCAAATTAAGAAGAGTTGAATTTGAAGTTTTACTGTCTGAAGATGAATAGGTAAACACAACTGAAAACGATCAAATATTTCAAACACAACTAAGCCATAGAAATGTGAACATATGATAACATAGCCATAACGCGAATAAACAGGTCTTTGGAAAAAAGAATGACATGAGAATGACATATAACATAATCTAGCACAAGGTAATAACAATAATGATTTGTATACTTACTAATAATAATGATAACAATATTAATACATTGCTAAATAACCAAATTACTTCAAATAAATTATGTTGGTTTGTTAAAAATGTATACCAGTTTTTGTATTTACTATAACGAATGTTATTGTTTATTATTATTATCAAGACGCTATGGTTGCTTTAATTGCCTCATGAACTTATACATGTTTTAATAATTAGACTTACTTACAAAAGTTTTTAGACTTTGTGTTTTTCATAACGATTTTGTTTTTATAAATAATTTTTATACATGAGCAAAGAATAATATGATTTACGCCTCCTATAATAAAGAGATAACTCTGAGATCTGAAACATATCCTACAGAAACCCACATTCATTTGAAACCTATAGTATTTGACCAAATGTGGCTATCAGTCCTCGTTAGGTAACTTATTAAACAAATTAATAAAAATATAAACCCCTTGAGTTCTGTCCCTTGATCCATGCAAACTACAACCTTTCTTTAGTGAAAAATAAAGAGTAATGAAGGCAGGGCTATGAATTACATAAAGATCAAACTGCGAAAACCCATGTTTGTTATCTTCTGAATGTATTTAAGAGTAGGCCTAAGTTATTAGAGTACAGTGTTATACAAGTCCAAATCAAAGGTTAAACTTTTTCAGAAAAGGAAATTGGGAAAAATCAAGTAATCAACTGTAGCCTGCATTTTTTTGTACACAACTACGTTGTACAAGTAAGAGAATAATCTATAGAAAATGGGCATAGTTACCAGAAGGAATCATACGAGTTATGAAAATATAATGAGACAACGAGATATGTATTAATTTGATTTAGATAGAGAGAGGTAGAGAGAGAGAGGGAGAGGGGGAGAGGGAGAAGGAGAGAGAGAACGCGAGAGAGACTTACATATCATACTAAACATTACATTATAGCTATTTTACAACTTTGTATGATAACGAAATTATGGAGCGTTTCTGTCAACAATGTGATTTGATATATGACTAAATTACTCAGGCGTTTCCACAATATCAAAAGAAACAGGGAAAGCCTGCTGTTACACAATTACAGTATATTACTGAATAGCATACAAAGCATGGCTAGTGTGCACAATGTGTGAAAATATAGTGTTTATAACGCCTTAGCGGTTCATCAAACCGACAATATGTTTCGGGTTTGGAAAGAAAACGCTCGTTTGTTTGGTGGAATGGCTCTAGAGCCTATGCGAAGGGGAGAGCAGAATGTACATCGGATTTGTTCCGTATTTGACCTTCAGATGCCAGATTATTTCGCCCTACACTGTTACCCAACAACACATGTTCAATATAACACGTAGATATGGCCACTGTAGCCTTATTACGGACGAGGAGACAAAGAACAGCGGACAAAAGATGCATGGGATGCATTGGAAATCATATGCCACCACCATTTTGATACGCTCAAACCATGATACCGACATTTCAGCACAATGTGGGTATTAAAACGACTACATTTTAAGGGAACGCGTTAAACCTAGGTAACACCTAACTGCAGGACTCCATATTTTGTGGTCTCGATGATTGGTCTCAGCTTTACTGCAGTGCAGCAATGGCGACAGCCATACATGGATACTCAGTGCGAGTTGGTAAAATATTATTGGCTCGCTCGTTTCTGGGCAACCGCGGTTACTCAGCTCACTACTCGCAAGTGCTGATCGCTGTCCTACTTTCATGGAGGACATTATCTGTTGTGCAAAACGCGTAGCCTGAGTAAGAGGAAAACCACAGACACACATAAAATACATGTATGTTTTCAGCTCGAGAAGAAGAACCACAGCCTCGAAGCAAACTGAATTTACAGTGCCTCTCTCTCTCTCTCTCTCTCTCTCTCTCTCTCTCTCTCGTGTTTATTCAACAACGATGCTGCAAATACATCTTGGCGGATTATATTAGTGTTTGGCCATGATTTAACACAAAATAAATGTAATCTTCACAAATTACATTTAATTGACTTATTTGTGAATCCTTTATAATTAGACTGGCATATAGGCGTATGCTACTGGCCCCCATCAGAAGTGTTTAAAAAATCTCATAAAAAATACACAAAACAGTCATTCGAATTGATTGGTGTTATTAGTTGTTGTTCGCCCTAGGCTTCATGGCAAATACGCCTTGCAGTAGGCTACGTCTGTAAATGTAAGATGATACAGCAATGGCTGGCTGCACTGGAAGGTTGTGGTGTGGTGATAAAGGGGGAATGTGAAACATCGCACTTGTTCTATTTATATGCTCCAACGTGTACAACGAGGTTTCTGTTTGACTACAGAAAGCTGAGTCATCTCAGAGTCATGCGATCTCTTATGCGATCTTGAGGTTGGCTATTTCTTTAATGTCCTTCACTTGTAAAGATAGTCCTGTGTGTGTTTTCTTGTTCCAGTTCAATGGCCCGTCTTGTAGCCTAATTATATATTCTTCAAATTGACCGCCAAGTGGCCTCGCTTTATATGACTGTGTGTATGGGGCAAAATTGGGCTACCTTGAATCATAAATGGTTATTCGGCTCTCCCAAATATAGAACCCCTTTAAGTTACAGAACAATTTCACCAAAAGGGTTCTTAAAGTATTCATTGCGGGTTAATTTGTTGGGTGAACGGGGTCTACCTGGAACCAAAAAAGTGTTCTGCCTGGAACTACATTAGGTTATCCTTTAGACAGCAGAAGAACAATTTATGGGCCAATTTTTACAAGAGTATGTCCAACTCCAGATATATTTAAACCTATTTTCCGATATGTATTATGTGCACCTTTGGGAATTTGCTATCCACACCTAACACCTTGATTGAAAATAGACTTGTTGATGCATTTCGATGAAGCATTTCTGTTGTTTACTATCCAAGCGCATATGTCCAAAACTAAGGTTGTACGTTCCCCTTACTAGTGATTCTGTCTTTCGTTAAGATCAAATACAATTTCTCGAAATGTGCCTACGTCAACGTTGCATTTGCCTATGTTACACTGTGTAATAAACTAAAATGGCGTGCTTCTTCGGTCAGTTAGCAAATTCAGAATGTGATTATGTATTGAAACTGACATGGAACGCCCATTGCACAACTCAAATCTGTAGTTTATTAGGCTACACCTCCAACTCTCAGCGCGTTATGCCGAGCGACCATTTCATACACCGCAAAGCCCCTGCGAACATTCGATCCGCTGCTTGAAGCGGGTATAGACGAGAGAAAATGGCTGTCTCATTTTAAGCAAGTCACACACGCTGTGTATGAATAATGGAACCTTTGACTATAGGGCCAAGATATTATCCTAAAAAAGGAAGACTTATTAACGTAGATGCAATATAGCTATCCTCTAACCCTTGCGTCTACAACGGATTCCAGAGCAAATCAAATGGAGACTGATACAAGCTGGCAATGTGCCGAATTGTTAAATGATAAACATTAGTTAAGTTACTTCAGCTGTAAACATCTAAACATTTAACGCTGAAAACGGAAAACAAACACATAGGCTACTTGGGGGACAGTTGGAAAGTAGATGCCTCAACAAACGAAATGTAGCCTTCATTCACCTATCGATAAAGTCCTCATTCCTGAAATGCATGATGAAGCCACGCAAACCAATTAATTGAAACTTTTCTATATGGTTCACCAAACAAAGAAACGCCATTCTAGGTAAAATAGACCCATTCTCTATTGCTCTTAGCCTAATGATATCCGATTAAGAACCATTGACGATTGTAAAATTATATAGGCAATATTAACACGATTATAATACAGTTATACACTTTAACCTACAAAATAAAATGTCTAAAATATGTGGCCATGAACATGGACAGTGCAAACTTGAGAGCTTTGAATTCTTAAAGTTGTGATTAAGCCCAAAGTGATTAAGCCCAAAGTGAGATTTCAAACTTGCAACAAATGCATAGGGAAAGGGATGTCAGTGAGCCTATATATGACACCGATATAGTCTACCTGATCAGGCTCAAATCTATGGCGAAACGTTTTTCCATTCTATGGACAATTTCAACATTTATTGGCATGATATAGCCCAGAGAGCAATTCAGAGGTACCGCGCTGCGCTTCTAGAAATGTGCAGGACTTGTCAAAAACTCCGCTTGGTTTTGTGTATGAGAGCTATCTGCAAAAATATGAAACAACAACAAGCTACAAAAAAAGTTGAATGTGTAATTTGACTTTTGTGCATGGATCAAATAAAGGAAATTCAATTTAGAAGCGAACGCATTCCAAAAGAGAATTGCTGATTTTTTTTTTTTTGTCCCTGCTTTTAGGATTAATAGAACCAGCTATTTCCCGAAAAATGCTTTCAAATAAGGACATCACCGGACACTCCCCATGTGCGTGCATCGCCAATTTACATTTAATACAGGAGCAACATTTACTGCCTTGCTCAAGGGCACATCGACAGATTTTTTCACCTAGTTGGCTCTAAGATTAGAACCAACAACCTTTCAATTACTGGCCCAACACTCTTAACCGCTAGGCTACCAGCCGATTAAAACCTTTCTCAAAATGTGTTAAATTGGCCCATCAATTGACATATCTATCTGTTCCAAGATTGAATGGCACACTCCCAGTGCCGAAAAACATTATTTGATAAGCAACTCCCAATGAAAGACCTCGGCATGTTTTCCAGTCCAGTCCAAGGTCTTTCACAATGTAATGATTACACTGGTTTTAGATGAGGTCTATAGACAAGGTCATGGCCCATATTATGAAGTCTAAACAAGCCATTCAACATGTTCTGATGCTCATGTAACGTTTATGTATATGCATACTCCCTCCCAATATAGATAGTTCTACTTTCCTTGTTACACTTGACTGGTCTGGGCCCGAATCATTGAGAAGCGCGCCCGCCTGTAAACTCGAAAGTTCCAGGAAGCAATACATTGACACATTTTGAGCCAAAATTCCAGGTATGTGCGCTTTTTTTCAACTGCATTCGAATCCATAATTTGGGTTGTCAATCAATTGGGCTTTGGGAGTTACTGTAGGCTACGATGCACATCTAAATAGAGTTAAGCATACATCTCAAATGGTCATTATGGAAACCCTAGATACAGTTGACAAATGTATAACTCTCACAGCACGTCTCCCACCAAAAGACAAGGCAACCTGACGCATCTCACGGCCATTATATAGGCCGAATTATGAATAGATCGACTGCATGCTCATTAGACGAGCCTACTGGATAGGCCAAGGTTATGCGTGTGGGGGGAAAAGAACAAGCGAAGTCGAGGTCTACCACCCCATGACAGAACTTACCAGAAGGACAAATCTTTTATGTAGTCAGACCAAGACACATTGCTGAAACGGCACGTGAGTTTGTAAAAGCCTCAGTTGTGTTCTTACAAAAATGGAGTGAGTGTGGGAATACGTCAGTTGTAGCCTACATCAAACAGCCTACAAATGTGCAGCTGTGCGTGCGTCTTATTCAAAGTTCATGTAAAAGACGTGAGACTTGGTTGATAGAAGTGAAAGTCTAATAGAGGTCTTCCTTCCCATTCTACAAAGCCTTCTACAAGAGGTATCACAATGTGATATTGCACAAGACCCTCACCCTCCCTCTATGTGGTAGTTCTGATTACATTCCTGCCAAGGGTCAAGCTGTCTCGCTCCAACAGAAAAATAACCCATCAGTAAGTAGTAATAACACAAGTGCCCAGTAGTTATTTAACAGTTATTTACCAGTTATTTAAGACAGAAGGCCCTTTGTTCTGGATTGTATATGTGCTTATGTAACTTCATATGTGGTTCCATTCAGAGGTCACATTATTACCAACATTAATGTTTTTTAAAGGAAAGTTAGCCATTTTTGTCAAGTTGAAAACACAAAATGTGGTCGGCAGCCAAGGCCTAAATATTAACTTTAGTTTCCAAATAAAGAACATCACATGGCATATAAGTAGAATAAGGTGAATAATTATTTTAAAAAAAATATATATATATAATATTTTTTGGGGTAGTTGAAGGCAATTATAATGGCTGTTACAATATGCCAGTCTAAAAATAAAATATTTTTTCCCATACTGACTGAAATAATACTTCAATTCATTTGCCTTAAGAACTGAATGTCATGCACAGTATGTCCCCATAGCAGGCCAAAGTCAGACAATGTCAGAAAAAGGTCAGTTCTCTTGCTTTATTGTAAAACATAACATAGCTGTGCCAACAGTACTAATTCCAGCCCCTCCCCATCGGAACACACCTTAAAACAATGATTTTGCCTTTGAACCAACAAGTGCAGGGAAATGTAACCTGGCTCCAACAAATCAATGGTAACCAAAAGGATTCAAAACGTTACAAAGTTGTGCTAAATGATGTACAGACAGGTATAAGATGTTCCACCTCTAATGCAGAGGGCATCTAAGTGAGCTTAGTTTTTGACAGCAAAATAATCATGATAATAAATAATATCTATTTAATCATTATCATCATAACAATCATATGTAAATCCATAATCTGTGATTTTCTTTCTTGCTTTGCATTCAGTGTGCATCGAAGGCAATTTAGACTGTAATGTAGGTTACATCCAACAAGGTTTCAACGACAGAAGAAACAACTCTAACTTTAGCAGCAATATCAAAAGAGCTTGTGCTCATTGGATCATGTGTGTTAGGATCAAAATATCAGCCTCTAAACATAAGCGACTCACAATTAGCTTTTCTATTTTGCACAGAGATGGGTGTTAGGAAACACTGAAAATACACATGTATGACTTGTAACCCAGGTAGCTTCGATAAGCTAAAGACAAAGAAGTTATACATGTCAATCTATCAGGCCTTTGTAAAGCAAGCGTCAAGTTAAGATGAATGCCCCTACTGTATGTGTGAGATGCAGAGGAGGCTGGTGGGAGGAGCTATAGGAGGACAGTCATTATAATGGATGGGATGGAATTAATGGAATGGAGTCAAACATGTGGTTTCCATATGTTTGATATGTTTGACTCCAATCCATTTATTCCACTCCAGCCATTACGATAAGCCTTTCCTACCAGCCTCCTCTGGAGAAAAATGTCACCCTGTCATAAGGTCAACTTAAATGCAAAAATAGTCCTACATAGACCTGCCACAAATAGTTCTGCATAGACCTGCCACAAATAGTCCTACATAGACCTGCTGTATGGGCTTAGTAGACCATCTGTGGGGTCTTCACCCATGCAATACATCAACCTAATTAGGGTCACAAGTCAATTAATCAGAAATTATCTTAAAGGAAAAATGACTCAGTTGATAAATGAAAACTCTGGTCATCATTACTCACCTCTGAGAGCTAATTTCTTAAATTGTTTGCCTTCCTGCCACCGTGCAATTCAATAGTGCAAGTTATATTATACACTTTGTTTTCTCAAAAGGAAAACATGCAATGTAGCAGCTCATGGCTAAGATTGACAGGGTTTGCTGAAACCGGTGTTCAGTTAGTTGAAATATATGTGTGTAACTCTATTTTTCAAACGAGAGCATTGGAGGATTTGTCGGAAGTTTGCTTCAATCTCATGTCAGAGTACACCCCTCGGTGAAACGGGGTCTGTATGATGTTGCTGTGGGTGCCCGGCACACCCAACATTCATATTTGCATTTCTTCTTCCATTCATTTCTCCTGCACTCACAAACAATAACAAAACTCACCAACATGAAATATGACACAGTAGCCTCAGACTGAGCACACCTGGCTGGAGGGGATTGTAAAACAATGGAAATACGTATAAATCATATGGAGAATACATATACAGTACATAGTACAAATGAATATACACACATAGGTGAATGCAATGAAGTGCTTTTAAACGGATCTTTGATCACCATAGTTACTCAACATCATCTACTTATGGACCAAAATAACCGCCATTATTAAGTAGAACATACTGTATGTATAAAACGGCTTACATCTCAGGCTAAACTCTTAGGGAAAAAAGGTGCTATCTAGAACCTAAAAGGGTCATTCGGCTGTCTACATAGGAGAACCCTTTGTAGGACTCTTTTCGGTACTAGGTAGAACCCTTTTGGTTCCAGGTAGAACCCTTTTGGGTTCGATGTAGAACCCTTTCCACACAGGGTTCTACATGGAACACAAAAGGGTTCTACTTGGAACCAGAAAGGGTTCTCATATGGCGACAGACAAAAAAACTTTTCAAACCCTTTTTTCTAAGATTGTATATGTTTGGTATATACCATCAAGCCACAACAGCAAAAGCTATTCTATATGACTTGATATTTCATAATGGACATTTCACTAGTAATTAACATCCACCTGAATGCAGTCACTGAAATCCATGAGGGCACTTTCTTGGCAACCACATTACCGAAGAGTTGAAGTATAAAACATTGTAAGAAATGTATTGATTTTGAATTATAAATTATAAATCTCCATATGTACAAATCTTCACGTTTATTTTACATATACACATATTGATAAAGCCGTCAAATCAGTAGTCCTCTGTTTCGATAGGTCCAGGGACTGTTAAACAGAAACGTATTCCTTAAAAGTGACCGTGAGACAGTTTGTGGTGATGTCAGTGATGACAATGTTGCCCATAAAAGGAGAGAACATTAAGACAGACTCTTCTTTAGCCTCCTCTGTTGTTGTTGTTGCTGTTGTTGTTGTCGTTGTTGTTGTCTCTGACTCCTGTACCACTGCAGTTGGATCCTTATGCTCCGGTTCTGGCTCTGGCTCAGGTTCAGGTTGCTTTCTGGTTCTAGAACAGCTAAGATCCATAGGTTCTTCCTGACTGATGCTGGTGTCCGTAATCTCATACCCATACCCGCTACTGCTGCTCCGGCGGGGGACAATGAGGTGGAGGTCCATGGGTTTGTCCTGGGGCGGAGTGGGCACAGCACTGGGGACACTGATGCTCCTGGAGCTCAGAAACGTTTTACACGCGCCCCTGTCCTCCTCGGGGTGGGAGAGCTTGCGTTTGCGGTCGTTATTTGTGGTGGGGAGTGTCCGTGTCTGGTCCATAGGGCTAGGGGTGGGGAGGCTAGTATCCATCGCCCAGGGGGAAGGGGTTGGGTTGGTGGTTAGCTGTAGGGGGTGATCATCCGGTAAGTCCGCCTGGCCCCTCGCAACCTCTGTGTTGTATTCCTCAGCCGTGCTGGGCGATGGTTTGGAGAAATGTCCGTCTTCTGGAGAGCGTTTCTTGGGATGCTCAGCGGCCGGCGTGGAACTGGCATTACAGATCTCTTTAGGGACATTGGTGGTTCCCTGTACCTTGGACATGTCTGACTGCTCAGCGTGTTGAGGTTTCTCTTCTCCAGTCAAGTCTGAAGAGTGTTTACCCTTGGCCGCCCCAGCCTTGTTGCCGTCCATGTACTTGCTCATGACGATGACAATGCGTCCATTCTTGTTCTTGTTCTTGATGATCTTCATCTTGCTGCTGACAGCACTGGGTAGGGCTGCCTCCTTTGGGCTGGGCTTCAGGGCGCATTCGCTCTCAGCCTCGTTGACACGCACCGCTGCTTTCTTCATCTCCACCACCGTCACGTCTTTGACTTTGCTCAGGCAGCCCGTGTTTTTGTCGCGAACCCATTTCTGCTGCAGTGCCGGTGGCAGGTTCCACCCAGGGTTGGGATTGGTGGGCGGACTGGGTTCCTGACCTTTGACCATGTCTTTGGGCCTGGTGGACTGGGTGTTGTACATATTAGGGTCAGGCTGGTAGTGGTGGTGTTTCTTGCTGTTGAGCTGATAGAATAAACTTCTTCTTCCCGTTGCCCAGCTGGTCCGCTGAGACTTCCTGTTTGCTGGGCTGGTACTGGTGGTGCTTCTTGCTGTTCAGCTGGTACTGTTGGGGCTGGGAGCGGTGCGTCTGGATCGGGTCTGACCTGAGGTAGTTCTCGGCCTCTGGAGACGTCTCCTCAAATCCAGCAGGGATGCTGGATCTCCGTGCAAACGAGGGAAGCTGAAAAAGTCGGAAGACAATGGAAGGTTATTATTCTGAAAAATGTAGGCACTCCTTTCATCTTTTATTGTTCGGGTTTAACTGATGAGGGAAATAGAAAAGGCAAAAGATAACCAACAGAAATCTATCCTAAGTCTACATTTATGCTATGTTGCTTCTCATAACTAGTCCTTAGCCGTAGCCAGCAATCCAATCCAATTCAAAAGGACATTATAAATCCCCTCAAGGGTAATTCAAGACATTGTCGGAGCACAAGAATACAATATCATTGCATAAATTATCCACATACTGTAAGCCTAAATGCAACACACAGGCCTTGGCTAATGGCTACATTTGTACATTGGGATTCAGATGTTATCGGAACATTACATTCTAGTTCTTGGCTAACCTGGCATAAAGGACACAGACAACCGATCTATAACTTTGTGTGAGGAGAGCATCCAGTCAGTGCTCTCGGTCTGGGATTCCTTCCTCCATCTTCTCAGATCCCTCCCCCCTCTTTCCCTCTCCACTTCCCATGCATGACCCACCCCCCAGGCCATGAGAATGCTATTTCAGAAAGGGGAGGAAGACGCTATGTCTGTGACCTCAGGGTCACTTAGGTGCCACTAGACATGTCACGCATGATCCTTGATGTCAAACCACGTGTGGTTGTAGCAAAGTGGTGTGTCTCTTAAAGGCCCACTTTGTACAGACATTTTTGAGGATTGTCTATCCTTGCATCCATATCTATGAACTTGAGAGTGGTTACATTTCTCCAGCCTTATCCGTCAGCTTTGTAGCAAACTAAGTGGCAGGGCTGCCATTTTGTTGTTTTTCAAATGAAGTGGGTCTTTCAGGGCTTGACTACTCGTAGTAATAAACACAGTGGCACTAAATCACTAGCCTTTTGTAATTTAAATCTGGCTCCAAGTGTGTTCTTACAAAATACTCAACCTCAGGGAACTGTGAACTATGTTCTGTTATTCTTTCACTTCTGCTTTGAATAATTCTAGAAAAGGCACATTTTAGAGCTAACAAATTGCTCGCGTGAAAATGGAATGGCATACCAAATTTCCCATAGGCAACATGGTTATTCATTTGGGGAGGAGAAAATAACACTTGTAAATCTTAAAAGGGAAACAGCCATTTGCACATGTGGCTATTAGCATAAATAAATGAATGCGCTCAAGCAATACTTCCAGAGCCTGAGGCAACAAACTGGGTTTCATGATGAGTGTGTAGGTCAGACCAGCTGGAGGGCCCCATACCTCTCTCTCTCTTTCCTAATGCAAATCTACTCAAAATAACCACAGATATAATGACAGGGATCCTCCAAAACACCTGACACTGGTGTGTTACAGGAACTTCTGCTCTCTCTCTCTCTCTCTCTCTCTCTGCTGTTCAGTGGCATGGCAACAGAATGGCTGACTGAAATTCCTGTTATTTCTAAACAAATGGAACTATTAAACATAAAAACAATATGGACAATAAGGCGGGGATGATGATCGTTACCTGGACTAAGAGATGTTTGGTTTTGGTCCACGTTTACGATATCCCATCAACTGTTCCTGTCTCTCTCTGTAAAAGATGATGAAACAAACATATATTTACCATGAGGGTGGAGGTTGGCAGGAAACATCATCTTGTGTCATCAAAAGATGTTTGACGTATTACATACTGGTAGCTTTACAAAATATTAATGAACTGTACACATTGACAGATGTGCACAAACAGAACTAAGTTTGCAAATATATCTCTCTATTGGTCTTATTAATAATTCCGTAGCATCTCTAGACCAATTTATTTTTGAAATAATCTCTTCAAGGTCAAAAGTGGAATTCTGATTTTGAAGGCTAATGAAGACCCGTGTGTGACATGCTGCAAAGCATTCTGGTCTGTCTGTATTTGCATAACTCTCTCCATAGTAATATGCCCATCATTCCATATTCTCATTATAATGAAGGATTTCAATTAGTTCTACAGCAGGGGGAGAATCTCCCCCTCTCTTCCACATCCTCTCCCACCGCCAGTCCTTACACCTCCCTATGGTTCTGTCACAGTCAAATCCTAATTAGGGTCACATGGTGTGTATGAAATTGAATAAATACAAGGTTGAAGTAGGGTTTACTGAAATGAAATAACTGCAGCACAACAGCATCTACACTGCATAAAGATTAGGTGACAAGGTGTGTATGAAATTGAATAAATACAAGGTTGAAGTAAGGTTTACTGAAAATGAAATAACTGCAGCACAACAGCATCTACCCTGCATAAGGATTAGGTGAACACAATGGTCTATTATTAACTATGCGCATTTGAATATATTGGGTTGTATTCCGGAGTAAATTACACTCACTGAATAAATGAATTTATAACTAGATTCCAGAGAACTGTAGCCTACCAAGAATAACATTATATTTGTTTGGGTTTACAAAACTCTTCCACAAAAAGAAGAGAGAGAGCTGTGCAGGACGTTATTATTCTGTTGTGATCATATGCACAGTCATGTCCATATGAAATAATAGCTCCCTGGTTGAGGCCTTAAGTCATAACATTCTCATAATATGACCCACTAGCCCAATGGCAGCTGGACTCGACGCACCCGCACCGCATTAGCGCATGTGGCTAACACACAGCATTAATGTAGTAGGTATTCTATGCTACGGTATGAATGTTTAAGCAAAACACTGAGCAAACCCGTGATGACACGACCAGTCCCCGTGAACTTTCTGCACCATAAAGCAATAACGTGGTGTGATTTTACACCGGAGACGTCCAGCGAAGCAACCTCCCTTTATAGAAGATTTGGCAATTACAACCTCCCATGTCGATTCCCCTCCCCCATCCCCCGGGACCAGAGCAGAGCGAGCCGAACACACAGGCCTGCTCCTTCCCTCCCCACACAGCGCAGAGGCAGCGCTCTGAGACCGACCGTCCAGCCGACACAGACAAGGCCGCCGGGGGACTGGAGAATATGAGGTCGCCAACTGGAAATGCCGGAGAGCAGTGGATGTCAATTACGGTTTCCATAAATGTGATACCCATCCCCCGTACTTTAGGCTTTCAGCTTTCTATGCATCTCCCTGTCCCCACACCGACTTGAAGCACGGAGTGGTGGTGGTGGCCTTTGGGGCGGGTAGCCTAGGTTATCCAGTGGGTGAGAGTAGACCAGCCGCCTGCACCACGCAATGCTGTTGTGATACGTTGTTGGAGTGAAATGATTGCGACATATGTGGTCATTAACGCAATCGAGTATGCATGACATTGCATGTGATTTAGGCTATTTGTGAATTTGCGGCGCAAATTGTTTAAGCCCTATAGGCTTTCGCACAGACATGATACTTTTATGCAGCCTTGCTTATAATCAACTCTTATAGATACTCCAAAGGTTTTAGCTATTACAAAGAGTATTCCGATCAATAGTTATGAAATAAAATGTGGTTTTAAAATATCCATTGCGTTTGAATGTAGCCAAACGATAGGCCTAATCATTCGTCGCCTGAATCTTAAAGCTAATTGTTGAAATCAGCCCATGTTTCTGACTACACAAGAGTGGTTTTGTCATTATAAGGACTTTCACAATGGACATATTCATGAATTGACTCACAGGGACCAGACTATCAAAATAGTATTAGGCCTATATGCGCAAATTCGTCGTTCATTCACAATAGCATCCCAGCGCTGTTATTTCCTCCAAAACTGGCTCACTTTTGACAGCAGCCCAAGTCTTCGATTGTAATAGGCTACACAATGGGGCCGTAAGAGGGTAAATTAGGCCAATAGGAAGATTGCTAATGAAGGATATTGACTTTATACATATATTTACACAGTTTATTGATGGACAACCTCACACCGAATGTCTAATTACAACATCTTCCTCCGTTTATTTTTCTCACGTTTATTTTATTTTGTAGCAGTTCTTTGCATAGGACTAGCCTACATTAACTGCCATGCCGTGGATCATGGACTCATTGAGACCAGACCTTGACAACAACCCATGGAATAGTCTAGGCTATTAAAATGCAGAATGCAGAATTAATCCTAAAACTATGCACACGTGCGTGTATCTAATCAATCCATAAACGTGTCTTTGGAGTTCTCCCAACATTCAAACACATCCCCCCATGGGAGGCGGTGTGGTGTATGAATAACATGCGCTGCTATACCCACCGCCCCCCTCCTCTCGTGACCATATAAGGTCACGACTCAACTCGAGGCTGCTAGGCCATATCCAAGGTCTCTCACTGTTTTGGAACGCCACGAGAAGGCGCGGGTCAAGGATGTTTTCCTCGGGTTCCCATGTGTTGTATCTGTAGAAAGAACAGAAAACAATATGTAATTCATGTTGAGAAAAACAACATAGGCTATTCCCTTTTACAATATAGAGGCTAAGGTTGTCTCAATATATTATAGGTTATTTTTTTTAACCTTTATTTAACTAGGCAAGTCAGTTAAGAACAAATTCTTATTTTCAATGACGGCCTAGGAACAGTGGGTTAACTACCTGTTCAGGGACAGAACGACAGATTTGTACCTTGTCAGTTTATGAATTACATACTATCCTTGACTCTAGCCCACAACGTCGTTACAGTAGTCTTCATGCGTAAAGTAGCGTATACACCAGCAGGTTCCAAAAATGTGTTATAGCCTACTAATGGGTTCATCTCTTGGATGATTCACTATGTCTGGCAAGGGAAGACAATTCCAAAACCAATACGGATCATGCCTGCCATAGTAAATAACCCTGGGTATGTCTCAAGTAGGCTACGCGAGAGAGAGAGCAGTACACCATTCAAAAGACAGGGTAGGGTCCCTGCTCTATCCAAACGCGAACGGTATAAGACCAATACTCTTTGCACTGTGCACCGAGTTACAGTCGGCCATTTTAACACCACTGTCTCGTAAATTCGCTGGCAGTGCAGAAATAATTAAAACGGGATTACATGGCTGTGCCTACCCCCTTCCCTCGCATAAATTATGTGAAGGCATCCGTATCGTTCTCCCTCTCTTTCTCGCTGGCTTTCTCGCTCCCCTCTATCTCTATTTAGCTCGCGCGCGCGTCCCCGTAGCTGCCTTTCGAGCGAGGATTTTTTTGTTGAAAAACAAAATCGGTTGCTGCCTGCAAAATCCACATATGGGTACTATCGTGTGTCCCGAGCATTTAAAATCATATGAGCAATACAATGTTTCACACTTACTTGGGAGACCACCCTCTCCACTTTACCAGGTATTCTATTTTGCCCTGTAGGAGAAGGGAGAAAGAGAGAGATTTGGTGAGAAAACCGATAACATTCTAATTGAGCTCAACGCTATTGAAATGTGCATTGGAGAGAAGTTTTACCTTCCGAATGCGCTTCTTTTCGATTACCCTCCACCGCAAAGACGTGCTCTCCTGCGGCAGGTAGCTCCATTCTGGCTTGAATCCGTTTGAAGCGAACGAACGTTGAAATACGTTGATGCCTTCGTTCACTCGGTGCGTTCTCTCCTTTGTAATTTTCCAGTTATAAGAAACCAAACTGTAATCCCTCACCACTCCTCTCTCTCGCTCCTTCTCGCTCGCTCTGTCGCTCTCTTGCCCTTCTCCTCTCTCTCTCTCACACACACACTCTCGCTGGGTCCTGGCTCGAAGGCAGTAAGCAGAAAGATATCCCACAGTCCACCACTAGTGAGGCTGCAAGAACACTTCATGCAATAGCCAGGCACATGACGTCAGAGCGAAGAGGGGGAGGTGAAAGCAGAGGTTTGTACCCGCTCCGTGTGTGTGGAGCAGAGTTGGGCTGCAAGAGACATGCAGCTATGGAAATGATAATCCATTACTGTATAATTTACATCCACGAGCAAACCATACCTTTGTTGACTAAATAAGTATCCTATACCAGGTTCATTCGATCTGCACAATATGTATGTGAATTGGAATCTTCCAATGCCATTTAGAAAAATAAAATACAAAATGTAGTTTTGAGAACATGTTTCATGTTTAGGACTTTTCAGAGGTGTATAACAACATGCTACTGATGCTTTATAGTCTATTTTCCCAAAAAATTATACTTGGCAATTTGTATCATCAACTTGCTGGGAATAGAAAGGAATTGAACAGAATATAATATAAGACGCAGGTGCAAAGTGTTCTCCGAATGTTAGGCACATAAGAGCCTGTCGATACGATGATCGTGTCTGTAAATGTAATAGATACATTATGCAATGGTTTCAAGAATTGCTAATCAAAATACGTTATGAAAGAGTTTTCATAATGAAGCCTAAGAGCCGAAATTGGTCAGTGGGACAACACGTGTCAACCTTCAGATTAATGTAAACGTGTTGTTGTGGATGCTGAAATGTAATAATAACTTTACTATATTCAAAGGGAAATTGGGTCATATTTTAAGGTTTCCTAAAGAAATGGGCACAATTCAATGAAGAGGGGGCATTCAGTGGGCATTGGTTTAATGCGACCCCAGTAGGCTAGGCTATGCGTCATGTTCTTCAACGACGACATAAACTGCCTATTGACTTTACCTTTTGACTTTCATGATCATACTCAATGCAGTAGCCTGCTTGAATTATTTTAAAATGTGGAGAGCCTATCGTTATGAGGTTACCAAATATCTAGGTCATGCACTAGGCTACTCTACACCGAAACCACTTTCGTATGCTCCGGTCGTTCACAAATGCCATTTGAACATTGATAGACATCAGACGACTGCTGTAATCGATATTTTGCGTAACTTTAGGCTTATATTAGCCATATATGGCTAAATGTGCTCTCTAAATGTAACTCAATAATATTTCAATAGGCTTATAAAATGCATGTGCAGAAAGATACGAGCTATAGTAAAGCAACTTCATATGCTACCCTGCTGTGTCGGGTACTACTTCATTTAATAGTTGTGCCATTAATATTTAAGCTACTCGTTTGTAGGAAATTAATGATTGATTAGACGACCGATAACACCATTGCGCATTTGGTGTATATGCCGCAATGGTGACACATTTTGATCAGGTCTACCTCGAAAACGATTAGACGAGGGGTAAATCGAGAAGTCAACACCAAAATGCAAGTATTCTAGCTGATACATAAAGCGTTTCCCTCTCAACTATAATTTCAGCACCACAAGGGTTAATGCACGATCTTCCATAGAGCGGCAACCGCCAGCCTATTGCAACCAGGCACGATACAGCGCTGCCCTTCCTATAAGGTAATGGATAGAAACGAGTGTAATATCACACCGTGTAATAATTAAAAGCCATATTTCACACTCGAAATACATACTGGGCGACGTCCTGATACCGCCTGCCGTAAAAGCGCTCGTGAAAACGACGGATTTGGATCATATTCACGGTTTTCATTTGCCCTTCAACTGCGGTCAGAGAGCGAATACGCCCTGCTCCCTAGCAACAGCATTCGGAGCGAAATACAATTTAACTGGGACTATAGAGCCAATACAGCCCGTAATTAAATGTCATAGGTAGCGCTCACGTTTTTCTATCGTTTGCGAATTTCCTGTCTTATTAGTTAAGCGTTTTAGAAACGAAATGCATGGCTGGAGGCAACATGAAGCCGTGGAGTGAAGACGATATCTATCATTTATAGGTGTTATTTTCAATGGCTGTTAAATTGTATATAGTAGTAGGCTCATTCCCCTTCCATGAAGTGATATTAGTAGGGATGATTTTATGACACATTGAAGGGATCATTCATTTTTCATTGGCTGCTCCTGACGCAGCCATTCTGCAATGCTGCTGCCGACTTTTTCCTGATAAGAGTTTGATGGAATGTCGCAAGTGCATTTTTGTGTTGTCTCTCACGTCGATACAAACATCCAACTCAGCACAACCACATAAATGTCTACACACTAACCTTGTATAATCACCACTGAACAGAAACGAACGAGCCTACTAAAGTAGGTTTAGAAACGCATTGCACATAATACATTGTTGTTTCAGAAGGTATTTGTCTGTTTGAACTACGTGATATGGTTTTATGTTGTAGTTTTTGTTTTTGTTTCAGCATTTACTTTTCAAGTAAAACAAATGTCGCCCCATTTAATAAACCCTATTCCAGACTCACAAACTACTGTAGGCTGTGAGAATTCAGGTATAGGCTAAATCAACCAACCTGCCAAGCCTGCGAGAATTGGTAATCATTTGGGTGTGGTTGCACATTTGCAAGTAGACTATTTTAATACATGGTCTCACACCTTGATTACATGAAACGTTTCCCGCCGTGTTGGCCTATAGCCAATGTTGTTCTCGGCCCATATGATCATTATATCCGCCTCTGAACACACAGGTGCAAAAACTCACTGGTTTGACTCCAGGCTCTGATGCATCTCTAGTCAATAGCTGTGCCTATAGTTTTAGGTAAAGGCAATCAACTTCGATTGTTCATTCCGACTAATAAAGGATTAGGATGTCTAAATACAACCGTTTCTAATTCATATTGTTGGATGTGTATTGAAGATAGTAGGTCCTCCATTCCGACAGTGTTTCTATAGCACCACATTGTTTATTTTATAGAGAGCATTTATTTAGCCGTGTTGAATCCAAACATTGTAAAATAATTCTATAGTTATGAAAGCAGCAATTGAACAAAAAAAATGACTTGAATTGATTGAAGTTTATTAACAGATAATTGCACTTTATAAAGCGGGAATAGGCCTATGCGTAAAACGGTAGGCACAATGTACCAATGCTGCTCGCAGTGTGTCTCAACGTTTCTCCATGACATACGTTCACAGTCTAAGTCTTTATAAGTTGTGTCTATTTGTGACCGGATAAAGTATACCATCTTGTATGAACCGTGGACGATGTTAACCCACAATTACTACGTTATCTTATTCACACTAACTTCTCAAGTCTGGGAAACAAAATACATCGTTTTTGTCGTGTAAAGCAACTGTAAAATTGACACAACAGTCGAGCCAAAAAGACAGAATAAATGTTTTCAAATGAGAAATGGCATGGCACATGTTCTAAAAATGTAAAACATTTCAGCTACTGTTAAGCTATCAGATATGAAGGTCAAAATGCGGTGGATTGCAACTCCTGTTGGAATGTCCATGACGGTGTTACAGAAAACGAATGTTAGATATGCATGTACATACATGGGCCTGGGTTAGAATGTAGAAGCTTTCTGTTCCGTCATCCCATGGGTAGCTCATTTATCATAGAATGGATGGTGGAAGCACTGTGCCATTTAATACATTAAATAACTGATGGTTTACCACTGTTTATCAGACTGGGCTAAGCCTTTGGGCAGGAACATACTTTATAGAATGCACAAATGCTGTAGTCTCATATGTTGTATTTCGTTATTACTTGTGTACATTTGCGCTGTGTGTAGATCTTCACTATACCTCATATGGCAATAGAGGTCTGCAGATCCCCAGGAAGTGAGAGAGTAAAAGAGATTGAGAAAGAGGTGTGTGCATGTTTGTGTATGTGTGTGCCTGTGTGTGTGCCTGTGTGCGTGTGTGTATATCTGTGTGTGTTCAGCAGGGCCCAGGGTCAGGCTAAACCGTGATCTCTGCTCCCCTCACCGTGGGGAGTCATGAGGCGGTGAGGAGAGAGATGCTGGGTGAGATCCCAGACTATGACCTTTTCACAGACTCATCCCAGAGCCTCTCTCTCTCTCCGCTCACAGTCTCTCTCTCACAGCCTGCCTGTATAATCATCCAACCCACAAAATGGTGTCTGCTTAGAGAGGGCTTGGCACTTGTAGTGCCCAGACTGTGCCAACTGGTGAAATGGAGAGATCTGGGTGGCGGGGCAAAGTGGGGCAGAAGAGGGAGAGAATACAAGAGAAAGAGGAGAGAGTGAAGAGGGCAAAGAGAGGGAGAGGAAATGTCAAAAAGAGAAGGAGAAGAGGATTAGAAAGGGAGGGATGGGAGGAGGGAAAGAGGAGAGAAAAAGAGAGATATGAGAGAGAGAGAGGCAGCAGCACCAGCAGCACCAGCAGCAGTAACAGCAGCAGGACCACAACGGATGCCTGCATTGCTCAGCCAAGCATCTGATTCATCTCTCACAGAAAGATGGAAGAAAAGAGGATTGGATGAGGGGACAGAGTGGAGGGGTAGAGGGGTAGAAGGGGTTGGGGGTATTACAAAAATGTTAAGAGGGCCCTACAGCCATTCTCACAACGCTCAGTGGGCGGTCATTAAGCCCCCCTATCAAACAGGCTGATGTGGCAGGGAGAAGGGGAGACGCACAGAATTAGGAGGGGACGTTTTCCCTCCATGAGAATGCAGTTTGAGATTCTTCAAGCTGTACACTGTATATCTGGCAACCTTGAAACACTTGGATTTTCGACAATGCGGTTTAGCTTATTCCAAACCTTGTCGAATTAGCAACTCTATTATGGGGAAGGAAGTGATTTTGTTTGCACGCTTGGAAAAAAAGCATAATCACTGCATTAATTTAGATCAATTCTGTCATAGTAGAATATGCCAAGTAAACATATGAATTCATTGAAAATGATGTGACAATACAGCTGGTCATTTTAAATCCAGACTCCTAGCATTGAGGTTTTAATGCAGCTATCTCCCTTCATCTTGGTCTTTTTCTGACATATGTTCAATTATGATAATGGTAACAAATGAAAGCCATTAGTATCCAATTAATCTTGGCACGCTGCAGATTTTAAAGGCCCAGTGTAGTCAAAAACGTGATTTCCTGTGTTTTATATATATTTCCACACTATGAGGTTGGAATGATACTGTGAAAATGTGAAAATGATGACAATGCCCTTCTAGTGTAACAGCTGTTTGAAAAGACCGCCTGAAATTTCTGCTTGTTTTGGTGGGATGGAGTTACAGATGATGCCGGTAAATTAGTTAATAGACAAATAGAGAAAGAGAGTTCCAAACATCTCTCCCAATACAGTTCATTTTCAGTTTCCCCCTCCTCACTTAGACCACTCCCGGGTAGTCCAAGCCAAATTCTTCTTTGAGAAATTGCTCTTTGCTAAGAATCTATTTTCTTTCTTTTTGACCATTTTAATTGAAAACAATCACGGGAAGGAACTTAATTATTACCCAGAAATGATTTGATATTGTGATAAAAATGGCTCCATTCGACCTTTAATGTAGCCTACAGCCTCTGCATCAGGCTGTATGGCTGTGTGTATTAATGCGGGAGGGAAGTGGAAATTCCTCCTCCAGTGTCTTTGTCAGGCCCATTGTTGTCGTGTGGGGCTGGTCCATGGAGAGGAGCTCTCTGTGAGGGTGGGCTGCCTCACTTTCCTCCCTGCCTGCCTGTCGTCGTGTGGGGCTTGCTCAGTCCCCCCCCCCCCCCCCCTAACCACCCCTCCTGCGACCCCCCTCTACCCCATACCCAGGAGTCTGAGCAAGGGGTGTGTGGGTGGGAGTAAGGGGGAGCGGCTGGCGGGGAGGGGGGCTGATAGAGAGCACCATGCTCCCTGGGGATTGGGGCTCTAGTAGGGTGTGTGGGTGGGAGTGAGGGGGAGCGGGGAGGGGGCTGATAGAGAGCACCATGCTCCCTGGGGATGGGAGATCTAGTAGGGTGTGTGGGTGGGAGTGAGGGGGAGCGGGGAGGGGGCTGATAGAGAGCACCATGCTCCCTGGGGATGGGAGATCTAGTAGGGTGTGTGTGGTGGGAGTGAGGGGGAGCGGGGAGGGGGCTGATAGAGAGCACCATGCTCCTTGGGGATGGGAGATCTAGTAGGGTGTGTGGGTGGGTGTGAGGGGGAGTGGGGAGGGGGGCTGATAGAGAGCACCATGCTCCCTGGGGATGGGAGGTCTAGCAGGGTGTGTGGGTGGGAGTGAGTGGGAGCGGGGAGGGGGGCTGATAGAGAGCACCATGCTCCCTGGGGATGGGAGGTCTAGCAGGGTGTGTGGGTGGGAGTGAGGGGGAGCGGGGAGGGGGCTGATAGAGAGCACCATGCTCCCTGGGGATGGGAGGTCTAGCAGGGTGTGTGGGTGGGAGTGAGGGGGAGCGGGGAGGGGGGCTGATAGAGAGCACCATGCTCCCTGGGGATGGGAGGTCTAGCAGGTGTGTGGGTGGGAGTGAGGGGGAGCGGGGAGGGGGGCTGATAGAGAGCACCATGCTCCCTGGGGATGGGAGGTCTAGCAGGGTGTGTGTGGTGGAATCCGCTGCAGCAGACCTGTCAATAGTGTATCGAGCCACGGCGCTATGCTGGCCTGGGATGCAGTCTATGTACAGTCTTTGGATTCTACAGGGCAGGCATAACACACAAATACAGAAGGAATAGATACAGACTACTGCCCTCAATTATACCTATGTAGCAAACGCAGTTTCCCACGCCAGCTGTGAGACAATGTCTGTTTCCATGTTTGACCGTTAGGATGTGGTTTCATCTTTATGAACTACAGCCCACTGTCTCTTTGTTCTTGTAACGTGGAGTGGGTCCATTCATTAGTGTCTCAGGCTGACATCCATAACCGAGCTCTTTCTTCAGATTCACTTCCTCTTCCTGGCTCCTGTTATGTTAATGATGAGTGGCATAGCTAGGCCCGTCGTCTTTGGCTGAGTGCTTATAATCCTTGTTGTTTTCCCCTTCCGTCTCTTGGGACGGCTTATTTGCTTGTTTTAATTGCATTTTAATTTACAATAGCCTGGAAAGGCTGTGACGAGAAGCTCTCTCTCTCTCTCTCTCTCTCTCTCTCTGTCTCTCATATTCTAAGAGACCTCTAACATACAACAATAGTAATGTCTAGCGCAGCCCACACCGCGTCTCCAAGTCAACACAACAAACCAGCAGGTATATATCACAACCTGGTTTACTCTATAGTGTATGTGAGAGGTCAGCGGAGGTTCAAAAACAATCAACTGTCTGGCCAGATAGAATTGACAGCGAGAGCGGCTGGATTTAGAAGTCGATGATGTAGATTGAAAGAGCAGTCTATAAGAGGAAGGGTGGAGGGGAGAAAGAGGAGGCAGACAGACAGACAGTTTATTTGCTGGCCTATCTATATGGAATTCAGTCACTCTGGCTCCTGCCATGCTGATTCTTTTTTTTTTTTCAGACTTGATTTTGATTGGCTTCTGGAAAGCAAAGAGAGTTGTCAGAAGAATGGTCCAGAGATAAGACTGGCTTTCTTATTTGGGCAAAGAGCACAATGTGGATTAGAGATTGTATTAATCTATAGAGACAGTAGGGCTGGGTAGGAGGACTGACGTTTGTTTCAATCACTTAGACATTTGCAGTCACTGCGTTTTGGGATGGCACATAAGAAACAAAGACATGGATGAATGGATTTGTTTACTCTCTCTCTTTCCCTCTCTCTCCCTCTCTCTCCCTCTCTCAGTATTCTCTCTCTTTTTCTTTCTTGAGGGACTCGTGTGTCAAAAATCATAAATACAGTACGTATCTGTAAATATCCACATACACACACACACACACATACACACACACACACCACACACAC